>NC_058519.1:209677859-209980889 GCF_904849725.1 Hordeum vulgare subsp. vulgare | reverse complement strand
TAAGCTTTGTACGAACCTGTGATGAGGAAGACATAAAAGCGACAGACTGCATAATAAAGTTCTTTATCACAGGAGGCAATATAAAGTGACGTTCCTCCGCACTAAGAGGACACGCATTCAAACCTCAAAAGCGCATGACAACCTCTGCTTCCCTCTGCGAAAGGCCTATCTTGTACCTTTACTTTTTGCCCTTGTAAGAGTCATGGTGATCGTCACCAATTCCCTATTTTTGCCTTTGTCTTTGCTACCGTCACATGCTTGGGAAAGATCTATATTCATATATCAACTTGGAGTTGAGTACTCATGCTTTATTGTTGTTGACTTTACCCTTGAGGTAAATGTTGGAATTATGCCCTAGAGGCAATAATAAATATAGTTATTATTATAATTCCTGTATCAAGATAATAGTTTATTATTCATGCTATAATTGTATTGAATGAAGACTCATTTACATGTGTGGATACATAGACAAAACACCGTCCCTAGCATGCCTCTAGTTGGCTAGCCAGTTGGTCAATGATAGTCAGTGTCTTCTGATTATGAACAAGGTGTTGTTGCTTGATAACTGGACCACGTCATTGGGAGAATCACGTGATGGACTAGACCCAAACTAATAGACGTAGCATGTTGATCGTGTCATTTTGTTGCTACTATTTTCTGCGTGTCAAGTATTTATTCCTATGACCATGAGATCATATAACTCACTGACACCGGAGGAATGCTTTGTGTGTATCAAACGTCGCAACGTAACTGGGTGACTATAAAGATGCTCTACAGGTATTTCCGAAGGTGTTAGTTGAGTTAGTATGGATCAAGACTGGGATTTGTCACTCCGTGTGACGGAGAGGTATATCGGGGCCCACTCGGTAATACAACATCACACACAAGCCTTGCAAGCAATGTAACTTAGTGTAAGTTGCGGGATCTTGTATTACGGAACGAGTAAAGAGACTTGCCGGTAAACGAGATTGAAATAGGTATGCGGATACTGACGATCAAATCTCAGGCAAGTAACATACCGAAGAACAAAGGGAATGACATACGGGATTATACGAATCCTTGGCACTGAGGTTCAAACGATAAGATCTTCGTAGAATGTGTAGGATCCAATATGGGCATCCAGGTCCCGCTATTGGATATTGGCCGAGGAGTCTCTCGGGTCATGTCTACATAGTTCTCGAACCCGCAGGGTCTGCACACTTAAGGTTCGACGTTGTTTTATTCGTATTTGAGTTATATGGTTGGTTACCGAATGTTGTTCGGAGTCCCGGATGAGATCACGGTCGTCACGAGGGTTTCCGGAATGGTCCGGAAACGAAGATTGATATATAGGATGACCTCATTTGATTACCGGAAGGTTTTCAGAGTTACCGGGAATGTACCGGGAATGACGAAAGGGTTCCGGGGGTTCACCGGGGGGGCAACCCACCCCGGGGAAGCCCATAGGCCTTGGGGGAGACACACCAGCCCTTAGTGGGCTGGTGGGACAGCCCACAAGTGGTCTATGCGCCAAGAGAAGAAAAATCAAGAGGAAAAGAAAAAAAAAGGGAGGAGGTGGGAAGGGAGGAGGACTCCCTCCCACCAAACCTAGTCCAACTCGGTTTGGGGGGGAGAGTCCTCCCCCTTGGCTCGCCGACCCCCTTGAGGGTCCTTGGACCCCAAGGCAAGGCCCCCTCCCTTCCACCTATATATACTGAGGTTTTAGGGCTGATTTGAGATGACTTTTCCACGGCAGCCCGACCACATACCTCCACGGTTTTTCCTCTAGATCGCGTTTCTGCGGAGCTCGGGCGGAGCCCTGCTGAGACAAGGTCATCACCAACCTCCGGAGCGCCGTCACGCTGCCGGAGAACTCTTCTACCTCTACGTCTCTCTTGCTGGATCAAGAAGGCCGAGATCATCGTCGAGTTGTACGTGTGCTGAACGCGGAGGTGCCGTCCGTTCGGTACTAGATCGTGGGACTGATCGCGGGATTGTTCGCGGGGCGGATCGAGGGACGTGAGGACGTTCCACTACATCAACCGCGTTCTCTAACGCTTCTGCTGTACGGTCTACAAGGGTACGTAGATCACTCATCCCCTCTCGTAGATGGACATCACCATGATAGGTCTTCGTGCGCGTAGGAAATTTTTTGTTTCCCATGCGACGATTCACAACAGTGGCATCATGAGCTAGGTTCATGCGTAGATGTCTTCTCGAGTAGAACACAAAAGCTTTTGTGGGCGGTGATGTGCGTTTTGCTGCCCTCCTTAGTATTTTCTTGATTCCGCGGTATTGTTGGATTGAAGCGGCTTGGACCGACATTACTCGTACGCTTACGAGAGACTGGTTTCATCGTTACGAGTAACCCCCTTTGCTCAAAGATGACTGGCAAGTGACGGTTTCTCCAACTTTAGTTGAATCGGATTTGACCGAGGAGGTCCTTGGATGAGGTTAAATAGCAACTCATATATCTCCGTTGTGGTGTTTGCGTAAGTAAGATGCGATCCTACTAGATACCCTTGGTCACCACGTAAAACATGCAACAACAAAATTAGAGGACGTCTAACTTGTTTTTGCAGGGTATGATTTTGATGTGATATGGCCAACGATGTGATGTGATATATTGGATGTATGAGATGATCATGTTGTAATAGAAATATCGACTTGCACGTCGATGGTACGGCAACCGGCAGGAGCCATAGGGTTGTCTTTATACTAACGTTTGTGCTTGCAGATGCGTTTACTATTTTGCTAGGATGTAGCTTTAGTAGTAATAGCATAAGTAGCACGACAACCCCGATGGCAACATGTTGATGGATGATCATGGTGTGGCGCCGGTGACAAGAAGATCGTGCCGGTGCTTTGGTGATGGAGATCAAGAAGCACGTGATGATGGCCATATCATGTCACTTATGAATTGCATGTGATGTTAATCCTTTTATGCACCTTATTTTTCTTAGAACGATGGTAGCATTATGAGGTGATCTCTCACTAAAATTTCAAGACGAAATTGCATTCTCCCCGACTGTGCACCGTTGCTACAGTTCGTCGTTTCGAGACACCACGTGATGATCGGGTGTGATAGACTCAACGTTCACATACAACGGGTGCAAAACAGTTGCGCACGCGGAACACTCGGGTTAAGCTTGATGAGCCTAGCATGTGCAGACATGGCCTCGGAACACATGAGACCGAAAGGTCGATCATGAATCATATAGTTGATATGATTAGCATAGGGATGCTTATCACTGAAACTATACTCAACTCACGTGATGATCGGACTTGGGATAGTGTAAGTGGATCATGAACCACTCAAATGACTAGAGAGATGTACTTTTTGAGTGGGAGTTTAGCATATAATTTGATTAAGTTGAACATTAATTATCTTGAACATAGTCTAAGTCCACTTTGAATATATTTGTGTTGTAGATCATGGCTCACGCGACAGTCATCCTGAATTTTAATACGTTCCTAGAGAAAGCTAAGTTGAAAGATGATGGAAGCAACTTTGTAGACTGGGCTCGTAATCTTAAGCTAATCTTACAAGCTGGGAAGAAGGATTATGTCCTTAATGCTGCGCTAGGAGATGAACCACCCGCTACGGCTGATCAGGATGTTAAGAACGCTTGGTTAGCACGTAAGGAGGACTACTCAATAGTTCAATGTGCAGTCTTGTATGGCTTAGAACCGGGACTTCAACGTCGCTTTGAGCGTCATGGAGCATTTGAGATGTTCCAGGAGTTGGAGTTTATCTTTCAGAAGAACGCCCGGATCGAGAGGTATGAGACCTCCGATAAATTCTATGCTTGCAAGATGGAGGAAAACTCGTCTGTCAGTGAACATGTGCTCAAAATGTCTGGGTACTCAAACCGTCTAGCTGAGCTGGGGATTGAACTCCCGCAAGAAGCTATCACTGACAGAATCCTTCAATCACTGCCACCAAGCTATAAAGGCTTTGTGTTGAACTACAACATGCAAGGGATGAACAAGTCTCCCGGCGAGTTGTTTGCGATGCTGAAAGTCGCAGAGTCTGAACTCCGTAAAGAGCATCAAGTGTTGATGGTGAGCAAGACCACTAGTTTCAAGAGAAACGGCAAAGGCAAGAAGGGCAATTCGAAGAAGAGCGGCAAGCCTGTTGCCAATCCGCCGAAGAAACCCAAGGCTGGACCTAAGCCTGAAACAGAGTGCTTCTATTGCAAGGGTATGGGTCACTGGAAGCGCAATTGCCCCAAGTATCTGGCAGATAAGAAGGTGGGCAAAGAAAAATCAGGTATATTTGATATACATGTTATTGATGTGTACTTAACCGGCTCTCGTAGTAGTACCTGGGTATTCGATACCGGTTCTGTTGCTCACATTTGCAACTCGAAGCAGGAACTGCGGAATAGACGAAGGCTGGCGAAAGACGAAGTGACGATGCGCGTAGGAAATGGTTCCAAGGTTGATGCAATCGCCGTCGGCACAGTGTCACTTCAGCTACCATCGGGATTAGTGATGAACTTAAATCATTGTTATTTAGTGCCTGCGTTGAGCATGAACATTATATCTGGATCTTGTTTATTGCGAGACGGTTACTCTTTTAAGTCTGAGAATAATGGTTGTTCTATTTCTATGAGTAACATCTTTTATGGTCATGCACCGAATGTGAGAGGATTGTTCATATTGAATCTTGATAGCGATACGCATATACATAACATTGAGACCAAAAGAGTTAGAGTAAACAATGATAGCGCCATATTTTTGTGGCACTGCCGCTTGGGTCATATTGGTGTAAAGCGCATGAAGAAACTCCATGCTGATGGACTTTTGGAGTCACTTGACTTTGATTCACTTGACACGTGCGAACCATGCCTCATGGGCAAGATGACTAAGACTCCGTTCTCCGGAACAATGGAGCGTGCAAGTGACTTGTTGGAAATCATACATACCGATGTGTGTGGTCCAATGAGCATAGAGGCACGCGGCGGATATCGTTATTTTCTCACCTTCACTGACGATTTAAGTAGATATGGTTATGTCTACTTGATGAAGCACAAGTCTGAAACATTTGAAAAGTTCAAGCAATTTCAGAGTGAAGTGGAAAATCATCGTAACAAGAAGATCAAGTTCCTACGGTCTGATCGTGGGGGTGAATATCTGAGTTTCGAGTTTGGTGCTCACTTAAGACAATGTGGAATTGTTTCGCAGTTAACACCGCCTGGAACACCACAGCGTAATGGTGTGTCTGAACGTCGTAATCGTACTTTGTTAGAGATGGTGCGATCTATGATGTCTCTTACTGATTTGCCGTTATCATTTTGGGGTTATGCATTAGAAACAGCTGCATTCACTTCAAATAGGGCACCATCAAAATCCGTTGAGACGACGCCATACGAACTGTGGTATGGCAAAAGGCCAAAGTTGTCGTTTCTTAAAGTTTGGGGATGTGATGCTTTTGTCAAAAAGCTTCACCCTGAAAAGCTGGAACCCAAAGCGGAAAAATGCGTCTTCATAGGTTACCCAAAAGAGACAGTTGGGTACACCTTCTATCTCAAATCCGAGGGCAAAGTGTTTGTTGCTAAGAACGGAGCTTTTCTCGAGAAGGAGTTTCTCTCGAGAGAATTGAGTGGGAGGAAGATAGAACTTGACGAGGTTGGCGAACCTCTCATCCCTCTGGATGGTGGCGCAGGGCAAGGGGAAACCTCTGTCGTTGCGACGCCGGTTGAGGAGGAAGTTAATGATGATGATCATGAAACTCCAGTTCAAGTTTCTGTTGAACCACGCAGGTCGACGAGATCACGCGCTGCTCCAGAGTGGTACGGTAATCACGTCTTATCAATCATGTTGTTGGACAACAATGAACCTGCAAATTATGAAGAAGCAATGGTGGGCCCAGATTCCAACAAATGGCCGTAAACCATGAAATCCGAGATAGGATCCATGTATGAGAACAAAGTGTGGACTTTCGAGATACTACCTGAGGGCCGCAAGGCTATTCAGAACAAATGGATCTTTAAGAAGAAGACGGACGCTGACGGTAATGTGACCGTTTATAAAGCTCGACTTGTGGCAAAGGGTTTTTCACAAGTTCCAGGAGTTGACTACGATGAGACTTTCTCACCCGTAGCGATGCTTAAGTCCGTCAGAATCATGTTAGCAATAGCTGCATTTTTCGATTATGAAATCTGGCAGATGGATGTCAAAACGGCGTTCCTTAACGGTTTCCTTAAGGAAGAGTTGTATATGATGCAACCCGAAGGTTTTGTCGATCCTAAAAATGCTGACAAGGTGTGCAAGCTCCAGCGATCCATTTATGGACTGGTGCAAGCATCTCGGAGTTGGAACAAACGCTTTGATGAGGTGATCAAAGCATTTGGGTTTATACAAGTGGTTGGAGAATCTTGTATTTACAAGAAAGTGAGTGGGAGCTTTGTGGCGTTTCTAATATTATATGTGGATGACATATTACTGATTGGAAACAACGTAGAGATTTTGGAGAGAATAAAAGGTTACTTGAATAAAAGTTTCTCTATGAAGGACCTAGGAGAAGCTGCTTACATTCTAGGCATTAAGATCTATAGGGATAGATCAAAACGCCTGATAGGACTTTCACAAAGCACATACCTTGATAAAGTTTTGAAGAGGTTCAAAATGGAACAGTCCAAGAAAGGGTTCTTGCCAGTTTTACAAGGTACGAGATTGAGTAAGACTCAGTGCCCAGCAACTGATGAAGATAGAGAGCATATGCGCTCTGTCCCCTATGCTTCAGCCATAGGTTCTATCATGTATGCGATGCTGTGCACTAGACCGGATGTTAGCCTGGCCATAAGTATGGCAGGTAGGTTCTAGAGTAATCCAGGAGTGGATCACTGGACAGCGGTCAAGAATATCCTGAAGTACCTGAAAAGGACTAAGGAGATGTTTCTCGTGTATGGAGGTGACGAAGAGCTCGCCGTAAAAGGTTACGTCGATGCAAGCTTTGACACAGATCCGGACGACTCTAAGTCGCAAACCGGATACGTATTTATTCTTAATGGGGGTGCAGTAAGCTGGTGCAGTTCCAAGCAAAGCGTCATAGCAGATTCTACATGTGAAGCGGAGTACATGGCTGCCTCAGAGGCGGCTAAGGAGGGTGTCTGGATGAAGCAGTTCATGACGGATCTTGGAGTGGTGCCAAGCGCACTGAATCCAATAACCTTGTTCTGTGACAACACTGGTGCCATTGCCTTAGCAAAGGAACCACGGTTTCACAAGAAGACCAGACACATCAAATGACGCTTCAACCTCATCCGCGACTACGTCGAGGAAGAGGACGTAAATATATGCAAAGTGCACACGGATCTGAATGTAGCAGACCCGCTGACTAAACCTCTTCCACGGCCAAAACATGATCGACACTAGAACTGTATGGGTGTTAGATTTATTACAATGTAATTCACATGGTGATGTGAGGGCTAGATTATTGACTCTAGTGCAAGTGGGAGACTATTGGAATTATGCCCTAGAGGCAATAATAAATATAGTTATTATTATAATTCCTGTATCAAGATAATAGTTTATTATTCATGCTATAATTGTATTGAATGAAGACTCATTTACATGTGTGGATACATAGACAAAACACCGTCCCTAGCATGCCTCTAGTTGGCTAGCCAGTTGGTCAATGATAGTCAGTGTCTTCTGATTATGAACAAGGTGTTGTTGCTTGATAACTGGATCACGTCATTGGGAGAATCACGTGATGGACTAGACCCAAACTAATAGACGTAGCATGTTGATCGTGTCATTTTGTTGCTACTGTTTTCTGCGTGTCAAGTATTTATTCCTATGACCATGAGATCATATAACTCACTGACACCGGAGGAATGCTTTGTGTGTATAAAACGTCGCAACGTAACTGGGTGACTATAAAGATGCTCTACAGGTATTTCCGAAGGTGTTAGTTGAGTTAGTATGGATCAAGACTGGGATTTGTCACTCCGTGTGACGGAGAGGTATCTCGGGGCCCACTCGGTAATACAACATCACACACAAGCCTTGCAAGCAATGTAACTTAGTGTAAGTTGCGGGATCTTGTATTACGGAACGAGTAAAGAGACTTGCCGGTAAACGAGATTGAAATAGGTATGCGGATACTGACGATCGAATCTCAGGCAAGTAACATACCGAAGAACAAAGGGAATGACATACGGGATTATACGAATCCTTGGCACTGAGGTTCAAACGATAAGATCTTCGTAGAATGTGTAGGATCCAATATGGGCATCCAGGTCCCGCTATTGGATATTGGCCGAGGAGTCTCTCGGGTCATGTCTACATAGTTCTCGAACCCGCAGGGTCTGCACACTTAAGGTTCGACGTTGTTTTATGCGTATTTGAGTTATATGGTTGGTTACCGAATGTTGTTCGGAGTCCCGGATGAGATCACGGACGTCACGAGGGTTTCCGGAATGGTCCGGAAACGAAGATTGATATATAGGATGACCTCATTTGTTTACCGGAAGGTTTTCAGAGTTACCGGGAATGTACCGGGAATGACGAATGGGTTCCGGGGGTTCACCGGGGGGGCAACCCACCCCGGGGAAGCCCATAGGCCTTGGGGGAGACACACCAGCCCTTAGTGGGCTGGTGGGACAGCCCACAAGTGGTCTATGCGCCAAGAGAAGAAAAATCAAGAGGAAAATAAAAAAAAAGGGAGGAGGTGGGAAGGGAGGAGGACTCCCTCCCACCAAACCTAGTCCAACTCGGTTTGGGGGGGGGAGAGTCCTCCCCCTTGGCTCGGCCGACCCCCTTGAGGGTCCTTGGACCCCAAGGCAAGGCCCCCTCCCTCCCACCTATATATACGGAGGTTTTAGGGCTGATTTGAGACGACTTTTCCACGGCAGCCCGACCACATACCTCCACGGTTTTTCCTCTAGATCGCGTTTCTGCGGAGCTCGGGCGGAGCCCTGCTGAGACAAGGTCATCACCAACCTCTGGAGCGCCGTCACGCTGCCGGGGAACTCTTCTACCTCTCCGTCTCTCTTGCTGGATCAAGAAGGCCGAGATCATCGTCGAGCTGTACGTGTGCTGAACGCGGAGGTGCCGTCCGTTCGGTACTAGATCGTGGGACTGATCGCGGGATTGTTCGCGGGGCGGATCGAGGGACGTGAGGACGTTCCACTACATCAACCGCGTTCTCTAACGCTTCTGCTGTACGGTCTACAAGGGTACGTAGATCACTCATCCCCTCTCGTAGATGGACATCACCATGATAGGTCTTCGTGCGCGTAGGAAAATTTTTGTTTCCCATGCGACGTTTCACAACAGTAAACCGTTGGGAGGCAAAACTATAAGCCCCTATCTTCCTCCGTATCCAGCTAAAACTTTGACACCATGGGTACCACGTGAGTTGTAACAATTGTGGAAAACAAAAGAGATGATTGAGTATGTGGGTTTGCCTTACAAGCTCTTATTTGACTCTTTCTGATGTTGTGATAAATTGCAATTGCTTCAATGACTATGGACTATTGTTGGTTACTTCTTGGTAAGGTTTTTGCTTCATGCTTTGCTTTGTGAAGGAATTGTTACTTTCCCATAAGAATCTTTATAATGTATTGCTGTTCTATGTATGATCATGATGCCCTCATGTATGTATTGCGTTGTATCGACACCTTCGTCCCCAAACATGTGGACATGTTTATGGAACTTGGTTTTCGCTTGAGGACAAGCAAGGTCTAAGCTTGGGGGAGTTGATACGTCCATTTTGCATCATGCTTTCATGTTGATATTTATTGCTTTTTGGGCTGTTATATTACTTGTGGTACCATATTTATGCCGTTTCTCTCTTATTTTGCAAGGTTTATTTGAAGAGGGAGAATTCAGGCAGCTGGAATTCTGGACTGGAAAAGGAGCAAATCCTAGTCCACTATTCTGGACATCTCCAAATGCCCTGAAAATTTACGTGGAATTTTTTGGGAATATATTAAAAATACTAGGTGAAAGAACTACCGGAGGGGGTCCACCAGGGATCCACAAGCTTGCCCACCGCCACCACCCCCCTGGTGGGGCAGGGCAGGCTTGTGGGCTGCCTGACGGCCCACTAGCTCCCCTCTTTTTCTATATGAAGCGTCCTGGTCTGGAAAAAATCAAGAGGGAGATTTTTCGTGGTTTCACCGCCGCCACGAGGCGGAACTTGAGCAGACCCAATCTAGAGCTCCGAGAGGACGATCCTGCCGGGGAAACTTCCCTCCCGGAGGGGGAAATCGTCGCCATCGTCATCACCAACACTCCTCTCGTCAGAGGGGAGGCATCTTCATCAACATCTTCATCAGCACCATCTCCTCTCCAATCCCTAGTTCATCTCTTGTAATCAATCTTCGTCTCGCGACTCCGATTGGTACTTGTAAGGTTGCTAGTAGTGTTGATTACTCTTTGTAGTTAATGCTAGTTGGATTACTTGGTGGAAGAGTTTATGTTCAGATCCTTGATGTTATTCATTACACCTCTGGTCATGATTATGATTATGTCTTGTGAGTAGTTACTTTTGTTCCTGAGGACATGGGATAAGTCATGCTGATAATAGTCATGTGAATTTGATATCATTTGGTATTTTGATATGTTGTATGTTGTTTTTCCTCTAGTGGTGTTATGTGAAGGTCGACTACATAACACTTCACCATATTTGGGCCTAGAGGAAGGCATTGGGAAGTAGTAAGTAGATGATGGGTTGCTGGAGTGACAGAAGCTTAAACCCCTAGTCTATGCGTTGCTTCGTGAGGGGCTGATTTGGATCCACTAGTTTAATGCTATGGTTAGACTTTGTCTTAATTCTTCTTTTGTAGTTGCGGATGCTTGCGAGAGAGGTTAATCATAAGTGGGATGCTTGTCCAAGTAAGGGCAGTACCCAAGCGCCGGTCCACCCACATATCAAACTATCAAAGTAACGAACGTGAATCATATGAACATGATGCAACTAGCATGACAGAAATTCCCGTGTGTCCTCGGGAGCGTTTTTCTCCTATAAGACTTTGTTCAGGCTTGTCCCTTGCTACAAAAGGGATTGGTCCACTTGCTGCACCGTTGCTACTACTTTTTACTTGTTACTCTTTGCTTGCTACATTTCACCTCGCTACACAATCACTTGTTACCGCTACTTTTAGTGCTTGCAGTTATTACCTTGCTGAAATCCATTTATCAAAGCCTTCTGCTCCTCGTTGGGTTCGACACTCTTACTTATCGAAAGGACTACAATTGATCCCCTATACTTGTGGGTCATCAGCCACCACATTGGCCTTACCGGGATGGTTTTGAATGCTCAGGTCATAGTCTTTGATCAGCCCCAACCATCTTCGCTGCCTCATATTCGATTCTCTTTGAGTAAAAATATACTTCAGACTCTTGTGGTCGGTGTATATTTCACATCGTTTCCCCAGAAGGTAATGTCACCATGTCTTCAGAGCATGCACTACTGTTGCCACCTCGAGGTCATGAGTGGCGTAGTTCTCCTCATGCGGGCACAGTTGCCGTGACAGGTAAGCCACAACCCTGCCATCTTGAATTAGGATGCCACCAAGCCTAGTCCTTGAGGCATCATAGTATATCACAAACTCATTTTTGATATCCGGAGTAGCCAGTACCGGGGTGGTAGTCAATCTCTTCTTCAGTTCCTGGAAGCTTTCTTCGCACTCCGGCATGCATTCGATCTTTTTGCCCTTCTTCAAGAGCTGAGTCATTGGTCGGGCGCTGCGGGAGAATCCTTCCATGAAGTTATGGTAGTATCCCGCGAGTTCGAGGAAGCTTCTGACTTCCTTCACATCAATTGGCGACTCTGAGTTGGTTACCATGGTAATCTTGGAAGGATTGACTGCAAATCCGTTTTCCGTCATGGTATGACCCAAGAATCCAACTTCGTGCAGCCAGAATTTGCTTTTGCTAAACTTGTCATAAATTTGGTGCTCTCGAAGCTTTTTCAACACTAGCCTCAAGTGTTGCTCATGTTCTTCTTCGGACTTGGAGAAGATTAATATGTCATCGATGAAGACAACGATAAACTTATCCGCGTATTCCATGAAGACTTTGTTCATGAGGTACATGAAGTATGCTGGGGCATTGGTCAACCCAAATGACATGAATGTGCACTCGTATAGATGGTACTGGGTCACGAATGTCGTCTTACGTATGTCCTCGGGTCGGATCTTCAGTTTGTAATATGCAGATCTGAGGTCGATCTTGGAAAATACCTTGGCACCAATTAACTAGTCTAATAGTTCTTCGATCTTGGGGAGTGGGTACTTGTTCTTTATCGTGACTTCATTGAGGGAACGGTAATCGACGCAGAGCCTAATAGTCCCATCCTTCTTGGACACGAACATAATAGGTGATCCCCAAGGTGATGCACTCGGACGGATGAATCCCTTCCTGAGTTGCTCATCCAACTTCTTCTTCAACTCTGCTAGTTCTTCGGATCCCATCCTATAGGGCTTCTTATAGATAGACCTTGATCTAGGCATGAGCTCAATGATGAACTCGATGTCTCGGTCAGGACGCATCCCAAGCAGCTCATCAAGAAAGACGTTCGGGTACTCGCAGACTATTGGTACTCGGTCCAACTCTTCTTCCGAAAGGCAATTAACCTAAGGAACTTGAGTGGAGGTAGATTCAGGGACGTACTTGACTTTGACTCCTTGGTCACTTGTCATGGTAATAGCCCTTTTGGTGCAGTCCGGTATGCTTTGGTGCCTGGCCAACCAGTCCATACCAAGGATCACGTCCAAGCCTTGCGACTTAAGGACGATGAGATCTACTATGAAGCTTATCCATTGATGTTGATCCAGACCCCTAGGTTGGTCCTTAGCACTGCTCCCGGATTATGTACTTCCATTTCCCCATTAAGGAGGGTAGGCTTCAGACCACATTTTTCGGCAAAATTTTGTGTGACAAAAGAATGTGAAGCACCACAATCAAATAATACTGTTGGTGGGGTGGAATTGACGAGGAACATACCCAGAATGCAGTCTGGGTCCTCCTGGGCTTCTTCTGCGGAGATGTGATTCATGCGTCCCCTGTTGTGCTACTGCTGATTGCGGGGAGCCTAGTTCCTGCTTGGGGCTCCATGACCTTGTCGTTGATTATGCCCATTGGGGCGCGGTGCATCGGGCTTCTTGTTGGGGCATTGGCTCGAGTAGTGCCCAGTCTGACCACGTACAATGAAGGTAATCTGCCCTGGAAGGATGGGTTTGACCCCACTGCTGTTGAGATGATTGATCGCTGGCTTGGGGTTGGCATGCTGCTAGGGCTAATAGTTCTGGCGGAACGTTTGTGCCTTATATTGTTGTTGCTGATAGCTGGGTTTTGCCGGGGCCGATTGCCACGGCCGGGTCTTCTGGTTACTGGAACCTCCATTACCCATCAGCTTATGCTTACGGGTGTCATCCATCGTGCGACGCTTATCCTCCAGCATGAGGGCTTTATTCACCAGGTCGCAGAAGGTTCGGCATTTGCATACAACAAGTTGGTACTTAAGTGACTCTTGGAGTCCTTCCATGAAGCGTTCCACCTTTCCAGCTTCAGTGTTGACGTCTTCTGGTGCATATCTTTACAAAAGGTTAAACTTTTGCAGGTACTCCTTGACGGTTCCACTGCCTTGCCTCAGACCTCGGAATTCCCGCTTCTTAATGGTCATCATTCCATGGGGAATGTGACCGGCGCGAAATCCTTCCTTGAATACAGACCAAGTAATAGCCTGCCCTTCCCGCATGATTTGGAACCCGTCCCATCAAGCTCTGGCCATGCCTGTGAGGCGGTGAGAAGCATAAAGGACTTTCTCGCGGTCGTCGATGCATTTATCCAGCGGGAGGAGGTCTTCGATGGTGCGGATCCAGTCATCGGCATCCAACGGTTCAGTTGTTTCCATGAATATGGGAGGCGTGGTCCTCATACACTCAGAGAGAGTAGAGCAACCGTTGCCACTTCCGTTTTGCGGTGGATTGTTCACTAAGACTTGAGCCAGCTGTTGGATAGCGGCATTGTTGGCTTGATGTTCCTCTCGGAGACCCTGGAGAAACTGAGCCACGATCATGCTCTCTGGAGGAGGTGGCGGCGGGGGATTGTCGCCTTGCTGCTCCTCGGGGTGATCTCCAGCTTCGGCAGACCCACCGGTTCCCGGCTGCTGGCCAGAAGCGCCAGTGTTGGGGTTGCCGTAGGTGCTGGTGCGAGTAGAAATCACCATCCTGTTTGGGAGTAGACAGGTCAATATTCCAAAGTGGTCGGGGAATCATAAGGGATGATGCTCATAGATAAGGGGGTTTGGTACTGTGCAAGTGTGTGAGACAACAAAAATGTTTGAGGAAATTAATGCAATTACTTTATTAAAACAAGTGATGTAGTCGCTTACAAGCTGCCTAAGGCGGAAATGCAACTTGCATCAAAACAAGAACATGAAGCACACAATGCTCGTGGTTCTCCTGAAGCGATACATGAACTCGACTTCGCTGGGGAGACTCCTAACTTGCCTAAGAGGTACCTCTAAGCGGCGGACTGCTCGGTCTCGTATGCAGGTTCTACAGGGTCATCATCTTCATCCTCATTGGTGTTTTCTTCCTTCAGAGGTGTGGGGGAAGGAAGAGGTCCATCACGGTGTCGGTTTGTTGGCGAAGCGGTGAGAAGCTTAGTGTATTCTTTCGCAGTCAGACGGTGACTCTGCATAGGAGTGGCCTAGAGCGGTGGTATCCCTCCTCGGAAGGAAATGGTAGGCTGCCCTCCGGGTGCTCCTTCCTTCTTGACCTTGCGGGTCTTCATATTTTCCAGGCGGAGTAGGTCCTTGACATGGTGTAGTTCTTGGCGAAGTGTCACAGATTCCTTGATCAGAAGATGAGACAGGGTGTGGGCGGAGAGGCTATAGTAGGTTTGAACCCTGAGTGGCATCCCGTCCTCCGGGGATGGGTTGAGTGTCCAGCTCCCGTCAAACCCGTCCTTAACAAAAGGTAGGTGATGAGTAGCCGGCTCCTTGGCCATCTCACGAAGGACATCATGGAGATGCATGAGCGCCTCACGTGCTGTCGTCTCCACGGCCAAGACTAGGTTCTCCATCTATGGTCCCTCAAAGAACCAGCTAGTTGGGGAGGCATTTGCCTTCACTATCATGTCTACGTGATATTCCTTTGTGTCGGAGTTGACCCAGTGCTCGTGGTAGAGGAAAATGGGCGTGCGGCGTACTTGACACTTTTCCAGGCTGTCTCCCAAAAGCAAGGGAAAGCTGGTTTCCAGAAGCGCCTCAGGTACGACGGCCATCTACAAGCTTTTTAGGAGAGGGTTAGAAATTTGTCGGTGGTATGAAATGGTAGTAAGGTGTAGAAATCTCAAGTGTAAGGGATGAGTGTGCTAATCGTCTCGGCTATCGTCCATGCTACCTAAGGCTTCCTACAATCTGGATGGATCTGATACAAGCTCTGTGGGGACCCCAACTTACGAGTCGAGATCGCCGAATGAACGTGCTCAGTGATCCCAGAGATCAATGTTCATCGGACACACAGATACTGAATATTAAGAGTCTTACATACAACATACTGTTTGATGCAACAAATGACCATCATGGTCAAGTATCACATAGATAGGGCCTAGAAGGCGAATTACACCGATACATCTACTAGCGGAAATCTTGGAAATAAATGGGATCCCATGCCATCAGCCTTCACCAACAGGCATTCTGACTAGGAAGCGTCCTAGTTCGCGTGTCCGTCTCCGATGACGAATTCTTCTACAAACTATGGTTCTTCCATGTCTGGTCAATAACATAATCAGTGGCAAGCTAGTGAGTACTTTGAATTTACTCGCAAAACAACCCATGATATGGATAATGCAGTTGGTACGGTAATAAAGTGATATGTAGCATTTGTAGAAATCAAGTTTTGATTGTAAATAAACATGATCATATACGGGTATGGACATGCATCATAAGCTAGATGGTATTTAGAATAAAAGGTTACAGATATCAACATATCTGTTGAGGGTTGAACACTTCGGGTTCACCCGATATGCAAGTCACCAAACTTGACCATATCAACTCTTTCAGATAACACCTTTAAACACACACACACACACACACCTGATTTATGCGGAAACGACTTGACGTAGTTTAAGTAGGATTACCCAACTGTCCTTGATCGTGGACACAATTATTCGAATAGTTTTACACTCTGCAGAGGTTGTACGCTGTACCCATGAGATCCGGGAAACTTCCGTGTCATCCACGACTCGTGATATATAACATACCCGAGGTAAGTACCCGATCATTGCCTTCCCCCGACGACACTAGATAAAGAGTTCCACTCGATTGGTACCCAACCCACATGATGTACGTCTTCCGAGCACCAACTCTGGACTGTATCATCCATGCGGGGATCAACGGTGTGCCCGGAACACGTAAAAACCGGCATAGTCGACCTACCTGGTACGACCCCATCACGAGAGTGACCACATATCACGCATGCCACTAGTAATGTGGCCTCTTTGCTAGCACCGACCAAAGTAGTCAACAAAGCCCCGTCCCATAAAGGTGTAACGTGGTCGCACATGTAAGGTTGGGACGGTCGACACATCATAAATCTAATCCCATTTCCAAAACCACTCACACAAAACATTCCCGGTGCACCACTTCTTTCAAAAGTGGTCACCTAACTCAACACCATTACCCTCGGGCATTAGTCGCACCCGACGGGGTTTTCGTAAAACCTTTGATAACAACTTTACCATCATCATGCATATGCTTCTACTATGCGTATCTCTAGTGTCTACTTGTCAACATAATATCAGTGTGACCCTTATAGGTGGTAGGATCATGCTCATATGCAAGTGCTCCGGAGGAGCCATCGGTAACACCATATCGATGATTTACCTAATACTTATGATCATATGCAGCGGGAATAATTGCTCTACTTAGCATGGAATGAATATTTTGCTCAAGCATGGTCAAAGGGTTGCTTGCCTTGATCAGCTAGGTATCCGGGGTCTTCGGGTCCAACTCCTTTGTCGAGCGTGGTATTTATCGTCGTAATAATAATAGTAAAATAAGAAGCTCATCCAAAAACAAAGCACAAACTCACTTTTAAAATGTTATCCATTTCTGATAAATCTATATTATAGTTTGTAAAATATTTGTCTCTGGTTTATATGCAAAAAGGTATTTTAAAACTTAAATAACATGGGCTAAAATAATTAAAATAGGCATATTAATATAAGCTATGTGTAAAGGTTTTTACAAAAATTGGTGCAACAACACTAATAAATTCTACATATTTTTAACAGAATTGTTGTGGAAAACTACTTAAATTTGATTAAATATTAGATTCTACAAAAATCATTTAGAATAAGAAACAAAGAAAAAAAAGGGGGCTTAACACTGGCCTGGCTCGACTAGTGGATGGGCCAGCCCAACTGGCCAACCAGTGAGTTAGCCACCGAGCAGCCGAGGCGCGCGCGTGTCGTCGGGTTCAAACCTGACGCGCGGGCCCCTGCGGTCAGCGACAGAGAGGGGGAGAGACTGGCCACCGACAGGTGGGGCATGCCCGTCGGGGTCGTCTTCCTCCTCCGGATAAAGGGGAAGGGAGGCACGCCGGCGTCGATATCGATGCCCTTGTGTCCCAACGACAGCAGGAATGGAACTAGGGCATCGCCTCCTACCTGCTAGTGGTCGAAGGAACGACGGGGAGGCCGAGGTTCACCGGCGACGACGAGGCCACGGCGGAGCCGATTCAGGAGGTGGAGGAGAAGGGTGCTACGGACAGGGAAACGCTCGAGGAAGAGGTGGAGAAGCTCCCTGAGTCACTATGGTCACGGAGGAGGCGAGAGGAGCGCAAGAGATGGCCTGTAGCCCGAGATCGACGGAGCTCCAAAGCGGCGGGGCCTCGGTCGATCTTGAGCACCAGAGCTCTCTGTGCTCGAATGGGCGGCTAGGGGCTCGATTGAGGGTTTGGAGGAGTGGTGTGAGGTGCTGGAGCGAAGGGGAGGCCTATTTATAGGCCAGCAATGGTGCACCAAGCGGGAAGAACCGGTGGTTTCACCGTGGCTTGCAGGAGAGGGAGAGAGGGCTTGGGGTCGATACCACGGTTTCGCAGACGTGGTTTAGGACCCCAGAGACTCAACGAGAGAGAGAGAGAGAGAGAGAGAGAGAGAGAAGGCTTAGTGCGCGCGTGCTGCAGGGCCGCGATCTTCTGGCCGAATCTGGCGCGCACGGGCACGCGTCGCCCTACTCAGCAGAGAGGGGGAGAAGGGGTCCTGAGGCTGTCCTAATTCCAGAGGTTTGTTGAAGACGCGGAGAGACACCAAGGGGAGGTGAGAACCTGTCGAGGCTGGCCTCCTTTGGCTCGGGTGCACCCTGTAGCGCGCCCAGAGCGCAGTTTTGGCATGCCACAGCATGCTGCCGCGCTGTGGGGTACTTTGGCTGCGTCTGGCGTGTCCGGGGGTTGGGTTAGATGCTCCTTAGCTGTTTGAGAGTCAAGCTTCTCAGTGCTGGTTAAAGGAGGTGATTAAAGAGGAGCTGTCAGCCCTGATTCAGAAACTAAAATGAAGATTTTGGCTTACTTGCTTGGAACTAAGGAGGGGCCACTCGTCTGCAGTTGAGGAGTGGTGCTGCCAGCTTGCTCTAAGAGTTTAATGGAAAGGGAGTGGGGTGTAGAGGGTGATAAGTGTTGCTTGACCATGCTGGCAGAAGGTGTTTGACAGGTGTTGGGGGTAGTTAACCTTCACCACTGATGCTAGAAGTTAACATGATTGGGTTTGATGCAAAAGTAGGATGCTCCACCAAATTTGAGATCCATTGGACAAGTTTGGCAATGCAAACTTGAAATTACCCCCAAATGGACAATTTTGTCCTTTCAAAAGGGAATGTGGGTAAATTAATCCCCACAAATCCAATTTTTGGCAGGGTCTCCTCATTTGGGGTGTTGAGCACTCGTGCAAAGTATCAAACCATTCGGACAAACTTTGCTATGTAGAGTTGCTTCAACTTGATTTTGGACACAAAGAGTTTTAGGATTATTTGGGGAACCAAACCACCTTGGAATGAGGTGAAATTTGGCATGCTACCAAATATAGCTTGGGAAGCATGCTAGAATTTTTGGTAATTTATTGGAAATATTTCAAAAGGTAAAAACATACATAATAGGTTTTCAAGGATTTGCTCAAATAATTTGAACATAAGTAGGGGTTGAAAATCTTATGTATGGAAAATATATGTCCTCTCAGTATCTCCAAATTTTCTCAGATTTTTCTAAGGCAGAAAAATAATTTTCCATTCGGAAATATCATTTCTGGCCTGAGAAAAGGACATGCAAATAAAATAGAAAAATATTTTATAAAATAATTATTTTATGATATTGGAGAGTTATAATAGTGCTAAAACCAGAATACAATCTTTGGGTGAAGGTACTCGCTTGAAAACAGGGACTTGTATTGCAAACCCAAAGCAAGGTTTTGAAATAGCCAAAAATGAGAAAAGGATCTTTTTGAAAATAACATGTCATAAAATTGTTTTTGGATCCACTCACTCAAGCATACATTCAAACAATGGTAATCATGGCACTCATGGCACTTGCTTAAAAAGTTTTAATAAACTCAGATTTTTGAAAAGACTACAGTTGAAATAAGGTGAAAACAGGGTGTGAGAGAGCTGGATGCATCTATGATGAAACTGAGCTACCCAATCACCTGATGCAAGTGCTAATGAAGCCTTTGTCTCCCAGCAGGACACCAAGAACCACATTTCTCGTCAAGGAACTGCTCTATGTGCCCACGACAGTATACCGCATCTTGACCAAAACCCTGAGTCCTATCAAGGGCCATAACTTAGAAGATGAAGACATTGTGGGACTCATGAAGAATTTTCTATTCAATATCATCCAAGGGATTCCCATAAATCTGCACGATTTCTTCATGAAGACCTTGGCCAACAATGTTCTATCACCATTTGATCTGAAGCCTTATGCGCCGTCGATTATGAAATTCATCAGGGCCAGATCCTCAATTCCTTACAAGGCTTACCTTCAGAATCACCTCAGCTATTTGCTGCCACTTGAAGTCGTCAAGAAATCCTTCAAGCTGATTGAAGGCAAGGGCAAATCTATGATTGATGAGGGATCTTGGCCCCTTTATGGCCAATTTCGCAAGGCTGCATTCTACTCCACAAATGATGACACTGCATCACAAGACTCAGCCGCCAAAGCTCAAGCCCCTCGCGAGTCTGCCTCGCGTGTGATGACTGGTTGTGAGCTTTTGCTAAGTCATCATCAAATGGTTGATTACAATCACACGTGGGTAAAGCGTCAGTTTGGAGCCATTGTGCATGATCTAAATGCAACGCAAAATGTTGTGAAGAAAAACCACTACTATCTTCATGAAATGAGGAAACCGCATCAGCGGTCCTAGTTCTTTTCACGCATCGTCAGTTTGGTCCCAATTCTTTAAAACGGAACATCAAGGTCCTAAATCTTGTTTAGACGCTTCACACCAGGTCCTAAACCAGTCTGACCTGCGTTGACTAGTGCCACGTCGGACGTTGGTCGTTATGCGGGCATTTTCCCGCGGCTGGCTGATAGGAAATATGCAAATGAACCCCTACAAGTTGTCACCTTCTTATTTCTCAGCCCTTAGCTCTTCTCCCAGCTCTGTAAGCTCTCACGCCACAAAATGAAGTAAATATTTTGTATCTGAATTCAAATGAATGTGTTAGCTCTTCTCCCAGCTCTGTTTTCTCTGGCCCCCACCTTCTCAACTTCACTTTCTTCTTCATCTTCTTTCTACCTTGCTTGTCCACTACTTCTACTTCTTGTGCTGAATCAGATGCTTCAACATCTGAATCTTGCATCTCTTCCAAATCTTCATCTCTATCATAATCACTGTCCTGCTCCCATTTGGATTTCTTCTTCTTTTTTGCCTCAAATTTCTCATCTACCCATTCTTCACTTAAATCATCATCATCTGCAGCTATCTCATTGTCAAAATCAACCCAGTCTTCATCCAATTCACTATCATTGTCATCATCTCAACCATTTTGTGCTTCTTCTTCCAATTCAAGCTTCCTCGTACTTCTTCTCAGCTCATGCCCATTGCTATGTTGCTGCTGCCTAGCTGGAGAACTGCCACTACTTGCTCCTGCTGCCTTATACTTTCCACAAGTTGGGCTAAACATAGGAGGCAAACTAGGAGAGTCACAATCACGACATCATCAATTACAACAACATCATAAAAATTCATATCTTTGTGGTCCACAAAAATATGAAAGTATTGAAATTTTGGAACAACAACAATCATATGCATTGTGTCAACCTCTCGGTCTATAATCCGGAGTCCTCATCCGAGATCCTTTCCAGGGAGAAGCCAGTACAAAGTATACTTGCCTCGATCACTATAACCTAGCTGCTCCATGAAATCTGTTAGCCATAGAGGTGACCAAGTATTTGCTTCATATCCATCAAATCTTGCTTGCTTGCCATCGACATAGCTCTTCGTGGCCCCAAATCCACACAAAAAACCGCTATAATTGATTTCTACTGTGAATTCCTCCTCGGGCGGACATAATAAATAGGCAAATCGTCAAATTATGTCGCCCATTTGACCCAAATAAACCGCCAAGATGTGGCTGCACGAATTGGGGATTTAGGATTAGGGATTACTCACCATAGCGGGCAGGAGGATCATTTGTTCGCTGGAGCTTCGGCCCCTTGCGAGCAAGCTTGTTCCTCGCGTTCTCCATGCCAGCCGCGGCTGCAGCTGCTCCATCGCCTCCGGTCATCACCGGAGTAACATCGTCACCGCCAGGTCGCCTCCTGTCTCGCAGACAGAAAGCTATCGATGGTGCGAAATATGACAGAGTCGGTCGATCGGGGGCTAATTGCAAAGATACGCCTCCGGTCGTTAAGCTGTGCACACCCCACGTCCGACATGGCACTAGTCAACGCAGGTCACACCTGTTTAGGACCTGCGGTGAATCATCTAAATAAGAATAGGACTTCGATGTTCTGTTTTACATAATAGGGACCAAACTGACGAAGAGGGAAAAGAAATAGGACCGTTGATGCGGTTTCCTCTCATGAAATCTTCGACCGCACATGGGCCATTATGTCTCACCTCGAGAAAGGTGAGGAACTCGCTGAAATGGAGTTCCAGCAAGATTTTGATTGGTCCTAGCCGCCTAAGAATAAATTCAAGAAAGTTCCAGTTCCTCACTTGGTGGCTAGTTCACATTCTTCATCGCGCACTGCTGATGAAGCTGAAGATCTTGATGACACAGCTGCCGGTCTAATCATGACAAACGACCCCGACAACGCTGGCGCTCCTCCTCCACCAACAAGTTGATATTCTTTAGGGGCGTTAGTCCTCAGTTTTGTCCCTTTTTTGTCACTTGATGACAAAAGGGAGAAGTCTGAGTTAGTCTTCAAGCAGGTTTACCTTATGGGCCTTTGAACTATATTTCTTAAGTTGCAACTCTCGTTTTTCAGAAGTGTTTGGTTGTATGAGTTGTAAACTTCTGCATGGTGGTGGTCTAACACTTCTGAACCATTTTTCTTCGCATACTTCTTCCTCACGTTGATCAATGCACGCATGGTGAAATTGGTCAAGCACCAGTTTCCATCATGCATTTCAATTTCCTCATAATATATGTCAAATGCTTGCATGGATTACAAGATATAGGGGGAGATCTCCATGGTTTAAATCCTCAATGTGCATTTGCAATCCAAATCAAATTCGTCAAATATGCACATCTTCAGGGGTTTTTTGTCTATATCTTGCAATCAAATTCCTCAAACACTGTACTTACACTTCATATTATTATCTCCATTGAAAACATAACCTATTTGCCATCAACCACCAAAAAGGGGGAGACTGTAAGTTGAAAGTGCGTTATATCGACTAGAGGGGGGGTCAATAGGCGATTTTTACAAATTCATCACTGAGGAAATTCATAGTGAGGAAAGTCCTCAGTCATGAATAGAGTGCAGCGGAATAAGTACTGAAATAGATGTGCAAAAGCGGCTATAGCTTAGTCCTCAGAGTGAGGTGAAATATTCAGGTTGCACAGGTCGCGTGATTAGGATAAGCATGTAATGAATAGCTTAAGTGAAGAATTTGAGGTGTGGAATTAGAGAAAGCCTTCAGTCAAATTCTTCAAACAGTACAAATCAAAGTCATCAACATGCAATTGAGGAAATGAAAGAGTTGAAGAAATAGAACCCGTAGCTCGATGAATACAATGGTTTGATGACCCAGTTCCAACTGATGTGATAGTCGTACGTCTCGTTTGGAGCAGCTTGGTATTCAAACCAAAGGACACATAGACCTGGGACACACAAGCCCTACCAGATTCTCCTTGAGCTAAGGACACACAGTCCTCGCCCAACACTCGTGGTAAGTCTTCAGGGTAGACTTCCAAACCCTCACAAACTCGGTCATACGGCGATCCATTGTTTACTACTGTATGCTCTACACGATGACACTTAACTGTCCGGAGGATGCACAGTCCTCGAACGTAACAAGCATCGGTTCCACACAGGAACGAACTGTTCGGTGATGCTCAATCACTTTGGGGTTTCGGGGTTTTTGTTTGGGTGTTTGGTGTTTTTCCTCACTTGATGATTTTAGCTCAAAGTCCTCGAGGATTGGGTTGCTCTAAATGACTAGTGTCAGTTTCTCTTGGAAAAGCCAACCAACAGGTGGTTGTGGGGCGGCTATTTATAGCCTAGGAGCACCCCGACATGATTTGACATTAATGCCCCCAATTATATGACCGTTGGGTGGATAACATTGGGTACACGTGGCGCACGACGTGGCAATGATCGGATATTTCAACTATGAAAGTCCTCATGTCTCTCATGTTCCTGACTGATAGGCAGTTCGCCCTGGCGAAATCCTAACTCCTCAGTTAGTGCAATTTCTTGAGCGACCAGAAGAACTTCATCTCTAACACTTAAGACTTTTACTAAGCTGTGAGATATTTTTAAAGGCTTCACTCAAAGGATTTGGTATGTGTAGGTTTTGAGTTGAGCATCATGAGGAAACTTTTCCTTAGTATTACCTCGATCCCCTTTAACAGTACGGGAGCTCCTATGACTCAAGAAAGAAGAAAATGAAACAGAAAGAGTCAATCTTCAAGCTTCAAAGTCTTCAGAGCATTTTCTTCGGGATACACCAAATTCCTCATTTTCAAAGTCTTCATGAGGAATAGCAATTTCTTCGCTATCAAAGTCTTCAAGGAATGACCAAAGTCTTCACCCAAAGACATACATTTTTAGGGGTCGATATTCTTTGAATAACTCAAACTCCTCATCGACTTATAGGGCATGTGTACACTCACAAACACATTAGTCTCTCAACCTATAAGTCATCAAACCACCAAAATCACTAAGGGTCACTAGATGCACTTACAATCTCCCCCATTTCGGTGGTTGATGACAAATAGGTTAAGTTTTCAACGGGGATAAAAATATGAAGTGTATTTACTGAGTTTGAGGAATTTGATTGCAAGATAAAGAGAAACTCCCTGTGAAGATGTGCATATTTGAGGAATTTGCTTTGGACTGCAAATGCACATTGAGTATTTATATCATGCAGAACTCCCCCTATATGTTTATTTCATACACGCATTTAACATATAGTATGAGGAATTTGAAATGCATGATGAAAAATGGTGTCTGACAAATTTCGGCATGCATGCATTTAATCAACTTGAGGAATAAGCATGCGAGGAAAACGTTCATAAGTGTCAGACCACCACGGGGCTTAAGTTACAACTCATTACAGTAAAAACTTCAGAAGAACGAGAGTTGTAGCTTAACAAATTATATAATATTCCATAAAATAGACCCGCTTGAAGACTAACTCGGATTTCTCCCCCTTTGTCATCAAGTGACGAAAAGGGACAAAAACTAAGGACTACCGCCCCTGAAGAATGTCAACTTGTTGATGGAGGAGGAGCGCCAGCATTCTTCGGGTCAATCTGCCTGGTTGGACCAATAGCTGTGTCATCAACACCTTCATCATCAGCAGCACAGCGAAATGAGGAAAATGAACTGTCCACCGAATGAGGAACTTGGACCTTCTTGAATTTCTTCTTTGGTGGCCATGACCAGTCGAAGTCTTGAGCGAACTCCATTTCTTTCAGTTCCTGAGGAGTGTTGAGATGTGACAGTATGGCCCAAGTGTGATCAAATACTTCATGGAGATTGTACTGGTTTTTCTTCACAATATTCTGAGTTGCATTGAGGGTTTTCACAATGGACGCAAACTAACACTTAACCCACTAATGGTTTCGATCAACTTTCCGATCAAGACCGAGGAGAAGCTCTCGGTCAGTCATCTCCCGTGGGATTGTTGGGATTGAAGCCTTTGCCTTACCATCAGACTCTTTTGATGTAGTGTCATCATTGGTAGAATAGGATGCAGCCAGGCGAAATTGACCATCCAGTAGCCGAGTTCCTTCATCTATCACATATATTCCTTTGCCTTCAACCAGTTCAAAAGATTTCTTCAGGACTTCAAGAGGAGGCAAGTAGGTGAGGTGATTCAGATAATCAGCGTGCTATTGTATGGAGGATCTGGTCCTGATGAATCTCATTATCCATGGTGCATATATTTTCAACTCAAATGGTGACAATGCATTTGTGTCCAAGGTCATCATGAAGAAATCATGAAGATTTATATGGATTCCATGAACGATGTTAAAGAGCATGTTCTTCATGATCGCCACAACATTTTCTTCACAGTCATGACCTTCGCTAGGAGTGAAGATTTGGGCCAAGGTCTTGTAGATTGTCCTGGGCACATATTTCAATTCCTTCACCAGGAATTGAGTCCTTGGAGGCTTCCCAGGTGCCAAGGGCTTCATGAGTACTTCCATCAAATGATTGGGCACCTCTTTTTCATCATATAAAAACCTTGCCCCTTCTAAAGGAATTTGAACTCAGGGAATTCGAAGCAATTATATGGTTGGAGCAGTAAAATGAGTATTTTCGGTCATCCAGTCCAAGACGTGGCAGTTGATGTTTTTGGGGTCACCAGATATATTGTCACACCCCAAAATTTTAATAATATTTTTCAGAAATAAATTTTTTCCTATAACAAAAAATTTGAGAAAATAATTTGCTTCATGACTCTTGTCAAAGCCTCTTTCCAAAAACTTTCATTTCAAGTGGCTTTTTAAAGATCTTCTAATGCTTGAGCCCTTACTTGAGACCATTTTCAATTATTTATTTAGATAGAAATATTATTTTGGCCATGTCTAATTAATATCTGAATTTATGGATTTTTAATTAAACTTTGAAACACTCCTTTTTTCCTTTATAAAGATATTTTCCCTAGTTAGATATTTTTAATAATTTATGTTGGAACCTCATTACTTGCATAAAAACAATTCTTTCTTCTGGGAAATTCTTGGGATATTTTATTTTAATCTTTTTACCTAGATTATTTTATTCAAAACAGATTCATATTTTCTTTATAGGGCTGTTTTGCACTGGAACCTTGTGCTCCCTTCTTCTAAAAATTCTATAAGAATTTGGTGGTGACCTTTGATGTCCCTGGATCACAATTATGCAAAAACCTACCCAAGTGTTTTGAATATTTTGAGCACAATAACTGCTTTTCTAATCTGGTCCAGATTTGAGTTTGTACTACAACCCCTAGAAATAATCTTTCAAAAATTCCATAAACATTTGGGGATGTCAAGTATAGCAGGAGATTCATTTTTATGCAAAAGACCCACTATGTGCTTTGTAAACTTTTAGCAGAACAACCATTATTCTGTTCTGGTCCAGTTTGGTGCTTTGCACTACAACCCTACTTTTTCTCGCTCTAATTGCTTTGAAATTTTGCATGCTTGTTTGGAACCCTACCAAAACCTTAACCCCGGGAGTTGAGACCCATTAGATGAAAGTAATTGCATGTGATAATAGCACCAAGTTTCTGTCCAGAATTGTGTTCTTCAAATTTTGCATTAGCTAGTTTTGTTTTTCTCCAAACTAACCTCACCACCATTGCTAACACCTAGAGAGACCCTGATCTGGAGATTTTTGTGGGAATCAAAGCTCTTTGGAGGCCTTTGACATTTCATCGAGCACATATGGGCATGGTCAGATTTGGCATGAGATTTAGCTTGCACTGTGGAGTTTCTTCCCTGACTCAAATAGCATGTCGAATAGCTTTACCTTACCCTCTAACCATGATGACCCACAAGTTTAGTGAATCTATTGTAGTCCTTTCGATAAGTAAGAGTGTCGAACCCAACGAGGAGCAGAAGGAACTGACAAGTGGTTTTCAGCAAGGTATTCTCTACAAGCACTGAAATTGTCGGTAACAGATAGTTGTGTGATAAGATAATTCGTAGCGAGTAGCAAGTAACAATAGTAACAAAGGTGCAGCAAGATGGCCCAATCCCTTTTGTATCAAGGAACAAGCCTGGACGAACAATTATATGAGGCAACGCGCTCCCGACGACACATGGGAATTTCAGTCAAGCTAGTTTTCATCATGTTCATATGATTCGCGTTCGCTACTTTGATAGTTTGATATGTGGGTGGACCGGTGCTTGGGTGCTGCCCTTACTTGGACAAACATCCCACTTATGATTAACCCCTCTCGCAAGCATCCGCAACAACGAAAAAAGAATTAAGGCTAAGTATAACCATAGCATTAAACTAGTGGATCCAAATCAGCCCCTTAGGAAGCAACGCATAAACTAGGGTTTAAGCTTCTAACACTCTAGCAACCCATCATCTAATTATTACTTCCCAATGCCTTCCTCTAGTCCCAAATAATGGTAAAGTGTTATGTAGTCGACGTTCACATAACACCACTAGAGGAAAGACAACATACAACGCATCAAAATATCGAACGAATACCAAATTCACATGACTACTTATAGCAAGACTTATCCCATATCCTGAGGAACAAAAGTGACTACTCACAAAGCATAATTATGTTCATGACCAGAGAGGTATTGAATAGCATCAAGGATCTGAACATATAATCTTCCACCGAGTTATCCAACTAGCATCAACTACAAAGAGTAATTAACACTACTAGCAACCTTACAAGTACCAATCGGAGTCGTGAGACGGAGATTGGTTACAAGAGATGAACTAGGGTTTGGAGATGAGATGGTGCTAATGAAGATGTTGATGGAGATGAGTCCCCTCCGATGAGAGGAGTGTTGGTGATGAGATGGCAACGATTTCCCCCTCCGGGAGGGAAGTTTCCCCGGCAGGACGGCCCTGCCGGAGCTCTAGATTGGTTCTGCTCAAGTTCCGCCTCGTGGCGGCGACGATTCCTCCCGAAAGCCTCCTTCTAATTTTTTCTGGAACGAAACCCTCCATATAGCAAAAGATGAGCGCCGGAGGGGCAACAGGGGGCCCACAAGCCACCCAGGCCCAGCCAGGGGGGTAGGTCGGGCCTGGTAGGCTTGTGGCCTCCTGGTGGCTCCCCTCCGATACTTCTTCCGCCCAGTATTTTTCATAAAATCCAAAATAATCCTCGTTGATTTTCACGGCTTTTGGAGTTGCGCAGAATAGGTATCTCAAATTTGCTCCCTTTTCAGACCAGAATTCCAGCTGCCGGCATTCTCCCTCTTCATGTGAACCTTATAAAATAAGAGAGAAAGGGCATAAGTATTGTACCGTAAAGGGTAATAACAGCCCATAAAGCGATAAACATCAACATAAAAGTATGATGCAAAATGGACGTATCAAACCCCACCCTGGTGACTTTGGTAAGCACCTAAGCCCTGTAGCCATGTCGGTCATTTCGTCCAGCGGGTGTCGTGCATGCTCTGGGTGCACCACAACGCATGTTTTGCATGCGCAGATGCCGAGTCGTCGCGTCCCTGTGCCCCTTGCCTTTTGGTCTACTGCAGAGCCAAGTCGAACCCTCCTCGACCGTCGGTCGTCGCCCTGTGCGCGAGCAATGCAACGGCAGTGCGAAGGCCGTGGCTCCTTCTCTGCTTCTGCCATGCACAGCACCGCCCAAGCTCCCTCTGATTGCCAGCTGGTCGCGGTCCCTCCCGTGCCTCGCTTCCCCTGCTCCTGCTCGCTGCCTTGCTGCCCTTGCTTCGCCCTGCCGCCGCTCCTGTGCGCCTGAACCATTGCCAGTTACCGCCGCCGTCGAGCTTATCCGAACGCCGCCGCGGAACTGACTCAAGCTAGCTATTTAAGGACCCCCCCCCCCCCCCCCCGAGGCCTCCGAGCTCCTCAACAGCCTCCCAAGACCAGCAACCCCCTCCCCATCGCCCAATTTGGCCCGAGTTGCCTTGTGTGCTCGCCTTTGACAACAGCGCCTCTCTCGACCCCCTGCCCGACTCCGGCAGCACAAGCCCCTTAGTGCTCCCCTACCTACCCTGCTAGCCTACTCAGACCCTAGGGAACCCATTCCTATCGTCTTGCACGACCATGAGCCACCTGAGACCGAAGCTGCAGGATGGTCGAAGCTCCATCTGCCATTGTTGAAGCCCCGCTCAGACCCGAGCTCCTTCGCGCCTCTAGCCGGCAAAAATGGATGCGGCTCACTCCCACGAGCGCGTACATAGTCGGAGCGTGATGGGAGGTTCCCTATGCCGTCGGTGATCTTTGCCGGAGTGCCTTTGTTGCCTGCTCACGTACACACGGGAGGAGGGAGAAGAACCTGACACGCGGGTCCCGCCTCTCGGTGAGCCAGCCGCAGCCCCAAGTGGTGCAAAACCCCCTGGTACGTTTTCCCTTAGGCAAAGCACATTCGGGCATAGCTGTTTCGGTAAATACGTTTCTCTAGGGCGAAAGCGTATTCGCCTCGGAGCGTTTTCTTTTATTTGGTTTTAAAAACAGATTTGACCAGAAAGTTTGACTCGCTCTAACTTTTTATAGGAAACTCCAAATCAATTGATTCTTTTTCCTACTAGTTTAGAATTTCATCTAGTTCATTTTAAGATTTATTTCAAAAATAATCAAACAAGTTTTGTGTGTTGATTTGAATATGTGTGTTAATTCAAATATTTTTCAAAATAGGATTTGAAGAGAGGATACCTACTCCAAGATATGGGGTACACATCACCCTCCTCAAACCCCTAAGGCAAGCATCTTGAATCCATATTTGCATAAAGTTATGTGTTGATTGTGGTGGTGCTAACATTGTGTGATTTGAGGTTATGTTGGTAATAATCTCGCATGAAATAATACTTTGCATACATGCATGCTTCTCACATTATATCAATGGTAAAACATGATGGTGGCATGTGCTGGTTATGAAAGGTCGTGGAATAACCTAGTCACGTGGAACGTGATAGGTTATGGCATAGTCATGGCATGTGCACGATGATGCCGGTAAAATTGGGTTAACTCCAGTATCGACCTAGATCGAGTCTTGTCCGTGTCATACTTCTATAACGTGCTACCACAATTTCCTGGATAATGGATTCGGTAAAGTCAGTTGTAGACCTATTATCAGTCACACACCAATTAGAGGGGTCGATATGAAGGTATCCATGGCCCTGGAATAAATCCAGTCATCCGGTCAGGGGGCATGGGACTTCCCGGTCTCAGAATGGCCCTTCCCAGTGAGCGTGTAGTATAAATTTTTGATCCCATGCTAGTGAAGGTCGGAGCCTCCCAGTCTTATGGTTTTGCCTTGGCAGCGTAACCCGGGTGAAGCCGGGCTTCGTGGTGGAAAATCATTGTGTGCTGATTCTGAGTGTCCACTTCTAAAATGTCGTACGTGGGATTAGTCTTGTCGACTATCGGAAACCGTGAGCTATGGGTAAAGAGTACACCTTCTGTAGAGTCAAACCTATTCGAGTAGTCATGTCCCCGGTCAAGGACGTTGTTTGATGAGTCAAGTGTCGGTCCTAGAGTCGGTCTTTGGAGTATAAGTGGTGATAATAACAATGGTTGTGGAAAATTCATATGATGATGCGGTGGATAATCATATTATTGCTATTACTCTCGACTAACCCCTATGATTATGTTGTTGGATATCCCTGGGACGGTTCTACCTCCTGGATATCCAACATGTATTATTGCTTTCTTTATAAGCCCTTTATGCGGTGTCGCTCAGACGCCCGACTGTGGCATGTTTATTGTTTCATATAAGCCCTTTATGCGGTGTCGCTCAGACGCCCGACTGTGGCATGTTTATTGTTTCATATAAGCCCTTTATGTGGTGTCTCTCAGATGCCCGACTGTGGCACACATATTATTACTTATTAAGCATCATCATCCTTGCTTGTTTATAAATTATTGGTGGAAACATGGCATATCTTCATGAATGCATCCAAGAATTAAACTCTAATGACATGACATAATTGTTAGTGGAAATTGCATGCATCTTACGTGCTTAGCTTAATTGTTTTCTAGATGTTTGCGAGTACATTCAAAGTACTCACTAGCATGTCCATGTCTATTGTCTTGGCCAGATTGCGTTCGAAGAGGAGCACGATGTCGTCAACCCCGGAAACTAGGAGTCAAGGATAGTAGCCTTGTGAGATAGGAATTTATCCAGGTCAGCTGTTCCTGTGGGAATGGAGTCCCATGGGCACTGGAGACTCCTCGAGTCACTTCCACCGTCAAGCTCTGACTTTTGTTCAACCCACTAGACCTTCATGGTCTTGTAACCCAGATTTTGTATTTTTCTTGGATATTCTGTATCAAGTAAGTGTCTACCAGCTAACAGCAATCCTGGGGCTGGTAAACACAAAGACATGTTTTCTGGAAATTATTTTCCAAAAAACACGTCGTTACAAGCTTGGTATCAAAGCTAGGCTGACCATTGGCTAAACCTATCTTAGCCAGGTTGCTATACCTAAACCGGATATTTATATATCCACACCCCATCCTAGCCTACCCAATAGCCAACCACAGTGGCCATCCGACACCTTTTGGCAGTTGGTACCTAACCTGTTAGCTCAGCCTCTAAGTCGCGTGTCTATGACCGACACCGGAGTTGTCGCAACCTCTAGTGTGCGATGAAAGACTCCCTAGCCTATATAGGAAGGCCTTGCCTCAACCCAGCAAACCGCAACTTTGAGATCACTACCCTAGTAAATCCCCTTGACTTGCAAGATGCCTGGCCGCATTCCTTGCAACGAGACCCCCATGTCCGAGCCTGGAGACTTTGTAGTCATCCTCGCTGACCTCAGTCGCCAAGCTTTTGGCATAGAATAACCCCGAGTGTATCTTGTACATGAGGAGCCTACGAGTGATGCCATTCGTTACTTTTGGGCTTCGATGCACATCTATAGAGGGAAACCCTCGTTGAAGTGCCCTCACCATTTCACCGGTAGAGCAGCCACCAACGAAGCCCAAGCCCGTCATCTTGCAGCCCAAGAAGCTATAGTCCATCTCCGACATCTGTCGCCATGGATGAACAGTCGACCATTCTGCTACTATCCTAGTCGTGAAGGCTATGGTAGACTGACCCGAGTTGCCAACGAAGACCTTGAGGCAGACCCTGCCCTGGTGCAGGTTGTGCGCTATTTGAGAGCGCATGAGCCACTCATCGATCAAATCACCTCTGACTTGGTCATGAGCCGCACACCAACTGCTCACCGGACCCCGGCAAGCTATGAAGCCGCAACTGCCTCCAGCAACCAGCACATTATTGTTGGAAGACCTATTGGACCCTCAAGTCTTACCCCGCCAGCCATGACCCTAGCAGAGCTTCACCGCAGTTTGGATGCCTTTTGCAATGAAGCTATGCCAAGAGCGCACCGCCCGAGATGTCATCGCCATCGCAACCCTACAACCTCATTCCATGGCCCTATTGACTCAGGAGCCTCGACAAATGGAGGAGCCTTAATGGCTACTGAGCCCGTTAGCTCAGAGGCCAACGAAGGCGGAGCGAGTCCGTCAGAGTAGCTGTCAAGCCCTAGTAACCGCGTTACCGTGTAACGTTGCATTCACGTGATCGTAATAAAATGATTTTAATAAAACTGCAGGACGTCTGCACCCCTTGTTTTTGCAAGTATAATTTTCGTAAACTAGTTTGCGTGGCCTTAGAGTAAATTTTTGAGCGTGACCACCTAGCCACCAAGTCAGTTACCAGAGTGATGTATCCCTAAGAGTTGATACCCGAGTTTTCACCCTGGTAAACCAAGCCACCCTAGTGTCATACTGTGTGTCCCTAAACCAGGTACCCTCTTAAGACCACCCATGACCGCTCCTAGCACTTCTCACCAAGTGCGCTGCCCCGAGCCAGTTCTTCCCATGAGTACCCACTTGGATTCATACGGAAGTTCTGGATGCAAACCCACAAAGGTAACTGTGTTGCCTTGCATCCCGGTATAGATTAGCTATGGTTTGCCATCCCTTGCCCTTCAGGTCATCACCAAGGGTGTTGACCCATCAGTGGGTGGAATGATTCCACACGCAGGCTAGTGGAAATTTTTTAGATCTTTCATTGGTAGGTGATTGTTGTTAGACCAAGGGGACATGTCTTCCAAAACTCCTTCTAGGAGAAGCAAAATGTGATTTCCCCGACCGAGAGTATTTTCTCGAGAAACCCTTGCCAGTATCACGTTGACTGTCCATGGAGTGTACGTTAGTCCAGTGGCATGTTTTCCTGATGCCATGTGAATAGTGGTATATCATTTGATTACACTGCCTGCACTTGCATATGAGTGATTGTGTGCCATGTGACTTTCTTGTTTGCACGTGCATTTGACTAGTCATGTTCCGTGTGTCCATGAGTGAATTATTTTCTTTCCCTACGAAAATCTCAGGGACGAGATTTATTTTTAAGCGGGTAGTATCTGTCACACCCCAAAATTTTAATAATATTTTTCGGAAATAAAATTTTGCCTAGAATATTTTTTTTGAGAAAATAATTTGCTTCATGACTCGTGTCAAAGCCTCTTTCTAAAAACTTTCATTTCAAGTGGCTTTTTAAAGATCATTTAACGTTGTATCCCTTACTTGAGACCATTTTGAATTATTTATTTAGATAGGAATGTTATTTTGGCCATGTCTAATTAATATCTGAATTTCTAGATTTTTAATTAAACTTTGAAACACTCCTTTTTCCTTTATAAAGATATTTTCCCTAGGTAGATATTTTTGATAATTTATGTTGGAACCTGATTACTTGCATAAAAACAATTCTTTCTTCTAGTAAATTCTTGGGATATTTTATTTATATCTTTTTACCTATATTTCTTTTATTCAAAACAAATTTATATTTTCTTTATAGGGTTGTTTTGCACTGCAACCTTGTGATCCCTTCTTCTAAAAATTCTATAAGAATTCGGAGGTGACCTTTGATGTCCCTGGATCACATTTATGCAAAAACCTACACTACAAGAAATATGCTAACTTACGACCTTCAATATTAGTCATTGAATGGTCGTCGATTTCTATTTGCGACCTTTTTACGACCAAAAACAGATGGTCAAAAGTTGAGGGTCTCTAATGAACTATAACGACCTTTTTCTGGAATAGTCGAAAACATTTACGACCAAACAAAAGGTTGTTAGTTCTACGGCCAATCGTTTTGGTCATTGGTTATCTACCCAGGCCACGTCGGATACAACGTGGCAAGCTGACGTGGCAAAGTTGTCCAGTTCGGTGCTTTAGATGGGCCGAGCCCAACAATTCAGCCTTTATACAATTTTTTTCTATTAATTCCCATGAGCTACATGGGCCGCCTGGCCTTTTTTCTAGGCCTCGGCCTTTTTATTTTCAGCTTGTTTCCTGACCTTCTCAAATTTGTGTTGTCCAAAATGTATGCTATTCTGGTCCAATATTGAGTAGGCCATGGCCCTTTTAGAGCCAAATTGCTGGTCCAACATTGCTTGGTCGTGGCCTTTTCGAGCCCAATACAATTCTTTGTTCAAACAGAGATTCCACTAAATTTACATAACATTTTTTTCAATTTTGCTGTCAAAGCAGCATATTTACACACATATACAACATTTCTTTTCACCCCTTACAACTTCTTCACACTATACATAAGAACCATAATAAATACAATGTATTCGAACAGATGAGGCAAGAAGAAGGTTCCATTTATACCAAAGAATTAGCTATGAAATAATACAATCAAAGATCTACTTGCAGCGAATGGACAGTTACAAATGGACATTCTATATATGCAAGAATGAAATAATACGCAGAGAGGCTAAAAAATTTTATCGAGTCATGATAGATAGTTATAAATGGACATTCTATATATGCAAGAATGAAATAGCATTTGCTCAAACGGATATTACGAGGACTGCTATAGATGAGTTAATTATCAAAAAAAGGAAGAGCTACTGCGGCAGAAATTTCAAAAGCAGGTTTAGCTGCTGAAGTTTCACTCAGAAAAAAGAAACCAGGCACTCAAGTTATATTCGAAAACAATATAACTATTGTAAGACAAACAGATTCGGTGTTGTATATTAACATGTAACATGTCAAGTGTACTCTATAACTAAATGAAGACATGTCAAACTATTGTAAGACAAACACATTTGGTGTTGCTAGACAATGTAGTTCAGATGGGGTAAAAGCTACGCGGACATGTATTTGGAAAGATAATGTGTGTAATTAAAATCGGAACAATAAAACAAAAATTGAGCACATATATGCATGGGGTGAAAGATATGCACAAGAAGGACAAGAGAAATAAGAAGATAATCTTCAGGTCAAATAAAAAATCAGAACAATAACATGGCTCGAGAACAGTCATACATATGTTGAAGTTGTTAAACAGAATCATAGAATGCCATGACGTAATCCAGAAATTGACTTTATCATCAATGTAAGAGAAGCTGACTAAGTATAGGAATTGCAGCTGTAAACGGTAATGGTAATAGAGAAACAACAAGCAAAGAGGCTCCCTAGAATTTTACAAGATTGGATAGATCAAGGCCGGGCAGATTCAGTTTATGCGTGTAGTATCTATTTATGCACATGTTAATGGAGTGTAGTATCTATTTATGCGTGCAAGAAAGAGACCTTTGGCAACCCATGGCTTCCATCGTGCAAGACACAAACTCCCATGTTCCAATAGGTTCACCATTAGTAACAAAAGAGTCTGCAAAATTCAAATGATTAGATCACACAGCAAAGTAAATGATCCAAATCTTGCAGTTAAATCACTAGAAGTGTACCTTTCCAGCAACAGAAGCAGCATTTGAACATAAAGCTTGTTCAGCACAAATGTTGGCATGTACCACATTTTCCACATATGTAAAGTCGGAATTGTTACCTCCACTACCTATTACAAACTAAACAACACTGTGTAAGAAAGATAATACTTCGTAGCCTCCGAAGGCTTCTCAACATCATTCAGAAAATGAAGAAGCAAGAGTTTGTAAGATGAAAGGAGATGAATACTTGAACAAAAATACATCCATATTACTTCAGTCAAAAAGAAAGTGCATGAAAAACTAGGTTCCATTTCCAATGACAAATTATTTACTGTACATGTCATCTAATTTAATATGTGGACTGGACTGTAACTCTATAGGGTTAGAACCGACTAGCTTGCAGCCATTATTTCATATTGCAAGCCATTGCGCTATACAATGAAAAAGGTCTTCAGTTTCAGTTAAAGTGAAACTAGGTACATAATGTCGGGACTGTACAAATTCGGTATCTAAATTGCAATTTTTACAAACAAAAGAACTAATAACTAAAGCCAAAGACTGTGAGCTCTTTTTTTCAACACATGACATGGGCCTAGTTGAGAAAATGGATCTTAGTATGTTAGAGTTCAACTTTATATTCATCATTCACAGACCAAATGATTGAAACGAAAAAATGAACTGACTGATTTTGTAAAGATGAATTACTAATTAATAGGCATATCTATAGATCAATTCATGCGTACAAAACTAGAATGTGATTGAAATTGACCACTACTAATACTATGTTCTATTGTCCTCTCATTTGCAGTCACGTTTCACTTTTTAGTCAGGTTTGTAGTCAGATTTGTAGTATAATATGACTGCAATTGACCACTATAGATTAGTAACGTAGTAAAGCCCTTCCTTTCTCTTGCCATGAATTAACAAACAGAAATTGACCACCACACGTCTTGTTCTTTACTCCATTTACTAAGACAAATTCATAAGCAAGCACGTCATGCACATCCATGCACAAGAACACTAGACGTACTTGAGGAGGAACACTAAACTAATATAGAGGATTCATGGGATCTATGGAGATGGAGTCGACCAGCCACATGCGAATGAAGTTGGCTACTATGGTGCGACACCACATCTAGACAGGTTGTCCACGAACACCGCCCCCTGCACCTGTACGGAGCCTCCGAGCCTACAGCCGACTGAAGATCACAACGAGATAGGCAGGAAACGCCAGTCGAGGGATCGTACTATGGTGGGGTGGTGCGGGAGCGTGTGCCAGCCGCTGAACATGGCAGCGAGCATGGAGTCGGGAACCCGCTACGTGAGCGTCTCAGTGGTGGCCGCGTACTTCCTCCCCCTGCGCTGCATCAGCGGCGGTGGTCGCGTACTTCCTCCCCCCTGCACCGTAGTGAGGAGGAGGAGGCATCTGGTGACTGCATCGGCTTCCTCCCCCCTCGCGGACGAGGAAAGGAGGGGAAGTGACGAGAAGGGGTATGGCGCACCGGGGAAGAACTTGCCAACGACGCGGATGACGACCCGGTCAGATCTGTCCACGCCCTGCACGCGGACGATCTATCCACCGCGAAGAGCCCGATGCCAGCCCGATGCGAAGACCATGGCCGCCCTTCCTGCTGCAGACTCCCCGCAAGCCCGGCGGCATGCGCAGGTGCGGGGAGGGTGGGAGTCAAAGTGGGTGCAGGGAGGGGATGGGGAGGGAGTTGGCGGCGGCGATCTGGAAGGGGAGGAGGCGAAGAGTTGCGACGGCGATCTGGTAGGGTTCGTAGGACGCGTTGTGGGGATGGGATTTGAGGGTTTTCGGGGTGGGGAGAGGGGATAAGGATGGAAAAGAACGGGGTGAGGGCAGTTGTTGGATCCGCCAGCATCCAAACGATGCAAGATCCGCGTGACATGGCTATGGTCTAATCAAAATGCAGTATGCATGTACGATGTTATGATCATTTAAAATTGATCGTAATCGATTAAAAATAAAATTAGAATTTTGATGTATGGATTGATCCATGGTCAGTCGCTAAGTACTAAAGTTTCTATGTGTGGATTGATCTATGGTCAATCAATGTGTTACCTGATAGTTGAGCAGTGCACCACTACATGATTTGAATTTTACTAACATAAGTTTTTATTTTCTTCGGGCGGAAAATTCATTTTCCATTTTTCGAGTGCCCAAAATGAGTTTTTCTGTGAAGGACCTACCATATATTTGTGGCAAATTAAACTAAATTATTTTTCTAAGATACTAGGCCACATTTAATGTACTATTCACCAAATGGTTGGGTGTCAAAAGTTTTGATCCACCTCTCGTGAAAAAGATAAATTTTCATCGAATCAGCTCGAAGCGGGTCAAATTTGAACTGCAACTGCATTATAGTTTGCTCTTTATTTTTCCCAAAAATCATTTATAGGTAAACAGATATATATTTCATCATATAAACACCAAAAGTTTTCTAAGATTCAACCACTAGCTAGGAACGGTCATATTCGTCGTTTTGACCGCATTTTGAAATGGCCATGAAAAATTCAAAAAAATCAAAAAAATGAAAAGCATTTGCATTGTATCATAATATATGACAAATTTACCAGGAAAAATAATAACCTTTTAATACGGCAATTATTTTTAAAAATGTTCTCAGAAATTGGCTATCATGTGTGAAGATTCATCGCTTTTAAGCCAAATGATCAATCTTATGGCCACATTCATGGCATAGTTTGTTGAAACGATCTAATAGTGTGTATAAGGATGCATATTGGAATGGCAAACAATGTTGATTAAGGAAGTTTTCATTTTCCTTGTATGTAAAAATCATTTTCCATTTTTCAAGTGTCCAAAATAAGTTTTTTTGTGAAGGACCTACCATATATTTGTTTCAAAATTGTACCAAATAATTTTTTTAAAATCCTAGGCCATATTTAATGTACAATTGACAAAAACGTTGGGTGTCAAAAGATTTTATCCACCTCTAGTGAAAAAGACAAATTGTCGCCAATTCAGCATGAAGTGGGTCAAATTTGAACTAGAGGTGCTTCATAGTTTTCTCATGATTTTTTCCAAAAAATATTTTTGGGTAAAGAAGTATATATTTAATCAGAGATCGAACAAAATTTTTTCAAGATTTGACCCCTAGCTATGAACGGTCATGCCCTCCGTTTCGACCACATTTTGAAACGGGCATAACAAATTAAAAAAATCAAAAAAATGCAAAACCTTCGCGTTGTGTCATTATATGTGACCAAGTTACGAGGAAACATAATAAACTTGTAATACGGTAATTATTTTAAAAAAGTTTTCTTATAAATGAGCTATCATGTGTGAAGATTCATGGCTTTCAAGCCAAATGATCAATCTTATGGCCACATTCATGGCATAGTTTGTTGAAACGATCTAATAATATGCACAGGGGTGCATATTGGAATGGCAAACAATGTTGATTAAGGAAGTTTTCATTTTCCTTGTTTGAAAAGTTCATTTTCCATTTTTCAAGTGTCCAAAATGAGTTTTTTTGTGAAGGACCTACCATATATTTGTTTCAAAATTGTACCAAATCATTTTTCTAAAATACTAGGCCATGTTTAATGTACAATTGACAAAATGGTTGGGTGTCAAAAGATTTTATCCACCTCTAGTGAAAAAGACAAATTGCCACCGATTCACAAGGAAGCGGGTCAAATTTGAACTAGTGGTGCCTCATCGTTTTCTTATGATTTTTCCCAAAAATCATTTTTAGGTAAAGAAGTATCTATTTAATCAGAGCTCCAACAAAAATTTGTCAAGATTCAACCCCTAGCTATGAACGGCCATGCCCGTCGTTTCGACCGCATTTTGAAACGTTCATAACAAATTAAAAAAAAATAAAAAAAAATGCAAAACCTTCGCGATGTGTCATAATATGTGACCAAGTTACGAGGAAAAATAATAAACTTGTAATACGGTAATTATTTTAAAAAAATGTTAATAGAAATGAGCTATCATGTGTGAAGATTCATGGCTTTCAAGCCAAATGATCAATCTTATGGCCACAATAATGGCATAGTTTGTTGAAACGATCTAATTTTATGCACACGACTACATATTGGAATGGCAAACAATGTTGATTAAGGAAGTTTTCATTTTCCTTGTATGAAAAATTCATTTTCCATTTTTCAAGTGCCCAAAATGAGTTTTTTTGTGAAGGACCTACCATATATTTGTTCCAAAATTGGACCAAATCATTTTTCTAAAATATTAGGCCATATTTAATGTAAAATGGACTAAATGTTTAGGTGTCAAAAGATTTTATCCACCTCTAGTGAAAAAGACAAATTTATGTCGATTCAAGTGGAAGCGGGTTAAATTTGAACTGCGGCTGAATTATAGTTTGCTCTTTATTTTTCTCAAAACTCATTTATAGGTATATAAGTATCTATTTAATCAAAAATACATGGTGCGGTGGCTTGACATCGAGGTTTGGATGGTGGTCGAGGGCCCCAACTCCAGAGCGCGTGAACTTGCATGCTAGTCGCATGGTCACCACCTGACCGTTGCGTTGCCACGCGTTCTGGGTGGAATAAGCATGTGTGGTTTTTTGGACAGTCCCTCGATAGGTGTTAGGACGAAGAATACAATAGAAGAATCTCACGAGGAGACTGAAGTAAGCTGATACATGAATTAGCAACCAAGTGTTTGATTAGCGGTGCGGGTAATGCACATAGACAATGGGCCTAAATTTTGGCTGAGGATGATCATCTACCAAGGAGACTCTCTTGGCAAATTTTTAGCTCAGATGGATGAACCTAGGTGGCACTTGTTTTGGAAAGTAACACACTATGCAGAAATATGGATGTTGAAGCTGGGATCAAATGAATGAATGGATTGAGCTGAAATTTGGTGTATGATGTTAATTTGGGCATATGAAGGTACTGTAAAAAAATTATACCATTTGGACATGCCAAAGTGACACTTCCTTCAAAATGTGCCAATCTGGACATAAAATGGTAATTGAAACTGGGCTCACATAGATGATTGGATTGAGCTTAAATTTGGAGGAGGATGATAATTTGGGCACATTAAGGCACTGTAAAAATTTCATAAAATTTTGATAAATTAAAATTGCACTTCCTTCACAATGCTCTCTACTAAACATAATATTGAGAAAAATATTGAGCGAAACTGGCTGAATTAAATGAGCAAAAATTTGGTGGAGTTATGTTATATGGTTTGTTTTATTCCATGGTAAATTTTCATCATCTATAAAGCAATATAAAATGTAGTTGTTTCACAAACTGAATATATTACCAGAAACAAAGATTGGATGCTGAGCTCATATGGATTGTTACATGGGGCTGGAATTTTGTGGAGAGCTATGGTTTTGACATATAGAAGATGTAGAAAAAATGCAACTCGTCAGGATATTCCTAGCTAGTACTTCCTTCACAAAGTTCTCAGGTGAACATAAACTTTGGAAATTTGCTGAGAAAGATTTACTAGTCAAATGATTACGAAAGTTCTCATGAGGCAATGATTTGGATAGGAAAGAGTGCCCAACAATTTTGAGGGCAATCAAAAAATGGAAATAGCACTTCCTTCACAAAGTGTTATTCTGAACAGAATAGGAAAATGAATATTGCTGAATTATTTTTGAACTATGGAAAGAAGGCTTTTCACATATTTGAGGAATATATGATCCAAAGTATTTATGAGAATTTTTCACGAATTTTTGGAATGACAGAATAGTAGGTTGCTTCACAAACTAGGGCAAAAATTGACACATGGACATGACACGTAGGCAAAACTGATGATGCGGAACCTAGTCGTGGCTATGACCATCTATATTGGTCGCAATTAGCTACAAATTAGGCAGCAGAACAGGGCTATCCGTTTTATGAGCATTTCCAGTAAGGAATTTACGACCTTTCTCATGAAAATGGTCGTTAGTTTTTGGGGTTTGGACCTCTCCGGACATCTTACGACCAATTGGTCTCAAATGGTCGTAGATTTACGACCAATTCTGCGAGTGTCACTCACAAAAGGTCGTTAGTTGACATATTTCTTGTAGTGCTACCCAAGTGTTTTGAATATTTTGAGCACAATAACTGCTTTTCTAATCTGGTCCAGATTTGAGTTTGTACTACAACCCCTAGAAATAATCTTTCAAAAATTCCGTAAAAATTTGGGGATGTCAAGAATAGAAGGAGATTCATTTTTATGCAAAGACCCCACTATGTGCTTTGTAAAATTTTAGCAGAACAACCATTATTTTGTTCTGGTCCAGTTTGGTGCTTTGCACTACAACCCTACTTTTCCTTGCTCCAAATGCTTTGGAATTTTGCATGCTTGTTTGAAACCATACCAAATCCTTAACCCGAGGAGTTGAGCCACATTAGATGAAAGTAAGTGCATGTGATAATAGCAGCAAGTTTCTGTCCAGAATTGTGTTCTTCAAATTTTGCATTAGCTAGTTTTGCTTTTTTGCCAAACTAACGTCACCACCATTGCTAACACCTAGAGAGACCCTGATCTAGAGATTTTGGTGGCCATCAAAGTTCTTTGGAGGCCTCTCGCATTTCATCGAGCACATATGGGCATGGCCAGATTTCCCATGAGATTTAGCTTGCACTGTGGAGTTTCTTCCCTGACTCAAACAACACGTCCAATAGCTTTACCTTACCCTCTAACCCCACCCTGGTGACTTTGGTAAGCACCTAAGCCCTCTAGCCATGCCGGTCATTTCGTCGAGCAAGTGTCGTGCGTGCTCTAGGTGCACCAGAGCGCACGTTTTGCACGCGCAGATGCCGAGTCGACGCGTCCCTGTGCCCCTTGCCTTTTGGTTTGCTGCAGAGCCAAGTCCAACCCTCCCCGACCGTCGGTCATCGCCCTGTGCGCGAGCAGTGCAACGGCAGCGCGAAGGACGTGGCTCCTTCTCTCCTTCTGCCATGGACGGCACCGCCCAAGCTCCCTCCGATCGCCAGACTGCCGTCGTCGAGCTTATCCGAAGGCCGCCGTGGAACCGACTCAAGCTAACTATTTAAGGACCCCCCCCCCCCCCGAGGCCTCCGAGCTCCCCAACAGCCTCCTAGGACCAACAGCTCCCTCCCCATCGCCCAATTTGGCCCGAGCTGCCTTCTCTGCTCGCCTCTGACAGCAGCGCCACCGTCGACACCCTACCCGATTCCGGCAGCACAAGCCCCATAGTGCTCCCCTACCTACCCTGCTAGCCTACACAGACCCTAGGGAACCCATTCCCAACGTATTGCATGACCGGGAGGCACGTGAGATCAAAGCTGCACGATGGTCAAAGCTCCATCCGCCATTGTTGAAGCCCCCCTCAGACCCGAGCTCCTTCACGCCTCTAGTCGGCAAAAATGGATGCGGCTCACTCCCACGAGCACATTATAGTCGGAGCGCGATGGGAAGTGCCCTGTTCCGTCGGTGAGCCTCGCCGGAGTGCCTCTATTGCGTGTCCACGCACACGCGGGAGGAGGGAGAAGAACCCGACAAGCGGGTCCCGCATGTCGGTGAGCCAGCCGCAACCCCCAGTGGCACAAAACCCCCTGGTACGCTTTCCCTTAGGCAAAGCGCATTTCGGCGTAGCTGTTTCGGTAAATGCGTTTATTTAGGGCGAAAGCGTATTCGCCCCGAAGCATTTTCTTTTATTTGGTTCTAAAAACAGATTTGACCAGAAAGTTTGACTCGCTCTAACTTTTTATAGGAAACTCCAAATGAGTTGATTCTTTTTCCTACTGGTTTAGAATTTCATCTAGTTTATTTTAAGATTTATTTCAAAATTATTCAAACAAGTTTTGTGTGCTGATTTGAATATGTGTGTTAATTCAAATATTTTTCAAAATAGGATTTGAAGAGAGGATACCTACTCCAAGATATGGGGTACACATCACCCTCCTCAAACCCCTAAGGCAAGCATCTTGAATCCATATTTGCATAAAGTTGTGTGCCGATTGTGGTGGTGCTTACATTGCGTGATTTGAGGTTTTGTTGATAATAATCTCGCATGAAATAATACTTTGCATATTCATGCATGCTTCTCACATTATATCAATGGTAAAACATGATGGTGGCATGTGCTGGTTATGAAAGGTCGTGGAATAACCTAGTCACGCGGAACGTGATAGGTTATGGCCTGGTCATGGCATGTGCACGATGATGCTGGTAAAACTTGGTTAACTCCAGTATCGACCTAGATCTATTCTTGTCCGTGTCATACTTCTATAACATGCTACCACAGTTTCCTGGATAATGTATTCAGTAAAGTCATTTGTAGACCTATTATCAGTCACACACCAATTAGAGGGCCCGGTATGAAGGTATCCATGGCCCTGGAATAAATCCAGTCATCCGGTCTGGGGGCATGGGTGTTCCTGGACTGGGGCCGGGAGGGAATGGCCCTTCTCAGTGAGCGCGTGGTATATATTTTTGATCCCATGCTAGTCGAGGTCGGATCCTCCTCGTCTTATGGTTTTGCCTTGGCAGTGTAACTTGGGTGAAGCCGGGCTTCGCGGAGGAAAATCGGTGTGTGCTGATTCTGAGTGTCCGCTTCTAAAATGTCGTATGTGGGATTAGTCTTGTCGACTATCGGAAACTGTGAGCTGCGGGTAAAGAGTACACCCTCTGTAGAGTCAAAACTATTCGAGTAGTCGTGTCCCAGTAAAGGACGTTGTTTGACGAGTCAAGTGTCGGTCCTAGAGTCGGTCTTTGGAGTATAAGTGGTGATAATAACAATGGTTGTGGAAAAATCATATGATGATACGGTGGATAATCATATTATTGGTATTACTCGGGACTAACCTCTATGTTTATGTTGTTGGATATCCCTAGGATGGTTCTACCTCCTGGATATTCAACATTTATTATTGCTTTCTTTATAAGCCCTTTATGCGGTGTTGCTTAGACGCTCGACTGTGGCACGTTTATTGTTTCATATAAGCCCTTTATGCGGTGTCGCTCAGACGCCTGACTGTGGCATGTTTACTGTTTCATATAAGCCCTTTATGTGGTGTTGCTCAGACGCCCGACTGTGGCACGCATATTATTACTTATTCAGCATTACCATCCTTGCTTGTTTATAAATTATTGATGGAAACATGGCATATATTCATGAATGCATCCATGAATTAAACTCTAATGAAATCATATCATTGTTAGTGTAAATTGCGTGCACCTCACCTGCTTGGCTCAATTGTTTTCTTGATGTTTCCGAGTACATTCAAATTACTCACTGGCTTGTCCCTGGCTATTGTGTTGGCCAGATTGCATTCGAAGAGGAGCACGATGCCGCCAACCCCGGAACCTAGGAGTCAAGGATAGCAGCCTTGTGAGATAGGAATTTATCCAGGCCAGCTGTTCCTCTCGGAATGGAGTCCCATGGGCACTGAAGACTCCTCGAATCGCTTCCGCCGTCAATCTCTGACTTTTGTTCAACCCAGTAGACCTTCATGGTCTTGTAACCCAGATTTTGTATTTTGCTTGGATATTCTGTATCAAGTAAATGTCTACCAGCTAACAACAATCCTGGGGTTGGTAAACACAGAGACATGTTTTCTGGAAATTATTTTCCAAAAAACATGTCATTACAGATATGGAGGGTGGCATAGAATTGAAGAATAAGCTCTTCATTCTAGTCAAAGAGGTCGGTGTAGAATTGAAGTAACCCTGCATCATGAAGAACATTCAGAGCTGGGGTAAAGCATTGACTATTTTCCAGATCTCCATGGATGATATGTCGATGGTGGAAGATCTTGTTCTTGTCAACAAGCACCGCACTATAGTAGTTGAGTTACGTGCTTGTCCAAAACCTCTTGTGCCTGATAAGAAGTTTTTCATACGGATTGGTACCAATGAAAAAGTGATGCTCATCATAGAATAGTTTCTTCTAAAACTTTGGCCTTTTGGAGTACGGCTAACGAGGCTTTGGTTGAGGATTTACCTGAAGATTTTCATCAGCCAGAAGAATTTGAGCCACCACAACATTTGTCTGAGGATTTGCAAAAAGTGGTTCCGCAACAGTTTCTTCACTTTGTGCAGGTGCAGTTTCTTCACGCACACGTTCTTCAGTGTGAGGAATATGCTAAGCCGATGTATCAGTTTCTGGCGTAGCAGTTTCTTCAACATTCTCAGTTTCATCAGATGATGCTTGTTTCGGTACAGACTTCACCGAAGTGCTATTTTCTTTTGATCTTGTGAGAACTTCAGTGGCTTGGGACTCTTGTATTTGAGTAATTCGAGTAACCAAGGGCGAATTTGGATGAGCCTTTTCCCAAAATTCATGATGTATCATTGGTGTGTTGCAGCCATTGTCCACATATTCATCATTTATCTATGTGTTCTCGGGAGGAGGAGTTGAGGCTTGAGGAATTTGATCAGTTTCAATTTCCTCATCAATGGGTGTAGTAGCAGCAGAGCGATTTTCTTCCATTTCTTCATCCCCTTCTTGGATGACATGGTCCTCACCAAAGGGCACCATCATATAGGCACATGCAACATTGATAGGGGTGGCATCAATTGGAGTGCTTGATGAAGTTGGAAAAGTCCTCAAGCATTTTGCATCTGAGAACTCTGAAGTTGTTGATGCCTTTCTCTTCTTGGCTTCTTTTTTAGCCACTTTGTTTTTCTTCACTTCTGATGCAGAAGGAAGAGTGATTTTTTTCACACTCGAAGACTTTGGTGATGGAGCATTTTCTTCAGGCACTGCTGATGCAGTCGTCCTGGTAGGAGGAGTTTCTTCAGGCACAACATGTTCAGCAGCTGGCTTGGCAGGTTCATCAGTAGCAGGTTCTTCATCAGAGTCATCCGACATTTGGACGTTGTAGCTGGCAAACGTTTTGTTCTGCTTCACCTTGGCTCCTTTCCTATCAGCATGATAGCTGGTGTATTTCTCATTGAGGGTTTTGATCTTCAGTTTTAGTGGAGACAAGTTGCTCTAGCGTCAAGGACAACATATTTTGTTGCAAGTACTTATCCTGTTGAACATTTGCCTTTTGAGCTTGTTTGTCTTGTTGTGCCTTTCATTTTTCATCATTGATGAATGTGGCCACCATGTGACTAGGTCTAGGTGGAAGCTTCAAATCATCAATGGGTGTGTTAGGATCTTTGTACCAAAGATCAATGAATTACAGCACCACTTTCGGACCAAGTGTGAGGGGAATGGTGGTACCTTTTGAGTGTACGACCCTTTCTTGTTTGTTTCTGATGATTGCTTCAAGTGTTTCATCATCATATTCATCTTCATATGATCCACAGGGTACATTGAAGACAACTCCTTTTGGGCTCGGTCTTGTTCCTCTCCTGGCAGTCTTCCTTATATTCACAATTCCTCCTGAAGAATTGTGTGCAGAGCTAGAGGCAGATGGTCTTGAGGGAATTGGGGACCCTGTTGTATGCTGACTTGACTGGGGTTGTATTGGAAGTGAAGACTTTGATGCAGTTGAGGACTTTGCAGCAGTTGAGGATTTTCCAACAACGCTTGGAGTTGGCTGAGGATTTTGTTGTTTTGAGAGAGTTGTTGAGGACTTGGGCTTTACACTTGAGTTCTTCATCAGGGTCTTCTGTGGAGCAGGTTCAGTGGTAGAGACCTCCGCAATAGAGGAGGCAGCAGCTGCTGCAACAGTAGATTCCTCATTGAAAGTCGTCACAACTTGTTTCACAACTTTTCGCAATTTTGCCAGATACTTTGCTTTTTCTTCAGGATAGTCTTCAATTGTAACCATGCTTGAGGGATGTGTACTTTGTTGCTCACCCAGAGGAGGTTTGTTGCAAGGATACTTTAGGGGAAATTTCTTGGCGTACTTGGGGGTGACATATTTGTAATCCCTCCACTCCTTAGCACGTCGTCGTTCAATCTTATGAAGCATAATTTTGCACTTCGCATTGGTTTCTTTTCCATAGACTTTTTCATCAGGAGTTCAATAGTCATCATAAATGTCTTCACGAATCTCAAAAGCAGTGTTCCGCTCTGCCTTCTTTCCACCCTTGTGTTTCTTGTCATCAGCCATTTTCTTCAGTTGAGGACTTTCCTGAGGTATTTAAATTCTTGAGGAATCTGATGACACGGGCATATTTTCTTCAAGAAACACTGCAAATGAGTTAAGTTGATGAGAACCTAGTGATTCAACAGCTGACATTTTGTACATGTGAACAGAGTATAGGTGCGAAGAATTTGGAGAGGTCATATGTGTTCTCAGAGTTGAGGAATTTCAAAAATGAGTCAAGTTGAGGAATTTGACCAATACTGTGTTGAGGAATTTGACCAAGAACGTGTTGAGGAATTCCACTAAGAATTCTTGTCTTGGGTTCCAGAGTTGTGGAGATCCAAAAATTTACACAATTGAGGAATCTCATGAAGAATTTAATAACTTAGATAAATTCATCAAGTGTTATAGACATGGAAGTGTTCATCTGATGAATTTTCTGAGGAATAGAAGTTTTCACACATCTAATGGAAATATATGGATCAACAGGGGCAGTAAAATTAGATTTTAATTACCCTGTGTGAAGAACAGACGAGCACGACAAACTGAGAAGGTTAAAACGGAAGCTCGTCGGTTCAGATCTCCATCGCCCTAACTTGGCGGCTGAACATAGCTATGATAACGGCAGAGGAAGATGATTTGCGGCTGGCGTTAGTTAGGCTTTGGCGAGGTCGAGGCAGTGAAGTTGTTCCTCCCCGGCGATGAAGAATTCCAGCGGCGGCGCTAGGTTAGAGCTCGAGCCGGGAAGATGAGAGCGAGAGGAAGAGATTTTACTGAAGGGGTAGGGGGCTATTTATAGCTCAGGTGAAAAACGGTCTCATGCGAAACTTTTGGACCGAAATGCCCCTGACCCTTCCTCTCTGTGTGACATGCATCACCCACGTATTGAGCGGTGGATTTAGTGGATATCGTGCTCATCCAGTAGTGGTAGTGGGTGCGGTTTGAGCGGTAACGGTCGAAAAAAATTGAGTCTAGATTTTTGAGAATTTTGTTAGCAAAGTCTTCAGCTGACAAGGACTCGGCGAGTACTTTGAACAAGTGTAAAATAGAACGCATATGAGGAGTTCAGAATAGTTTGGGTTGAAGTTAGCATAGAGGGGAGGCGGGTCCGATCACATTCACTTAGAGGGAAAAAAACACTTGAGGACTTAGCAATAAGTGAATGCTGTTGAGGACTTTCAAAGCTCATAACTTAGTGTATAGTGAATGAAGATCATAACAACAAGTTTGAAGAATTTGAAATTTTTGAAGAATTTGAAATTTTGAGGATTAAAAAATTGAAGATTTAGAAGATTTGTAGAATTTGCAAAAAGTCCAAGTTTTGAAGAATTTCAACTTTGAGGAATTTCAAATTGGGTGTTAGTGTGACGCATTGTATAAGAATGATTTCAGGCACCATGTACAATTGTCGTAGGGCCCTGAGAATCGAATTCTTCATTAATTTATTCACACTTAGAGTGTTATTCTTCATTGATTGAAGAAAAACATTACTTCGTATGTTGCACATCTAAGTCATCAATTTTGCATAAGTGTTAGGATGTGTGTCTTTTTCACATAACATTCAAAGATTTTAAGATATTTATCTCACACTGCAACTTGCAAAATCTTTTTTCATCCAAGGGTTAGTGAAGATATCCGCTAGCTGGCTTTCAGTCTTCACATGATCCAAGATGATGTTGCCCTTGAGTACATGATAACGAAGAAATGATGACGAATCTGGATGTTCTTGGTCTTCAAGTGTTGTATAGGGTTGTATGCAATCTTGATTGCACTCTCATTGTCGCAGTAGAGGGGCACATTCTTCATGTTGATATAGTAGTGCTTGAGGGTTTGCTTCATCCACGATAGTTGAGCAGAGCAAGAGCCAGCAACAATGTACTCAGCTTCAGCAGTGGAAAGTGATACGCGGTTCTGCTTCTTTGAGTACCAACATACTAAGGATCATCCAAGGAAATGGAAGGTTCCTGATGTTGACTTGCGACCCACACGGTCACCAGCATAATCAGAATCAGAATATCCAACGAGGTGAAGCTTTGAGGCCTTGGGGTACCATAATCCAAGTGTTGGAGTGTGATCTACATATCAAAGAATATGTTTCACAACCTTATGGTGTGATTCCTTCAGTTTTGCTTCAAAACGGGCACACATGCAAATACTAAGCGTAGTGTCTAGCCTAGATGCACATAGGTACTATAAAGAGCCAATCATAGAGTGATATACCTGCCAATCAAAATCGTTACCATTTTCGTCAGTGCAAAGGTGGTCGTTGGTAGGCATGGGAATTTTGACGCCTTTGCATTCATTCATGTCGAATTTCTTCAGACATCCTTGAGGTATTTCTCTTGAGAGATGAAGATGCAATGGCGTTGTTGATGAATTTTAAGCCCTAGGAAGAATTGCAGCCCCCTCCCCCATCATGGACATTTGATATTCCTCACCCATCATGTAGGCAAATTCGTCACTGTAACGTTTGTGAGTACAATGATATATTTGGCATACAAACATTTCATCATCATAGGTTTTTGTGAAAAGAGTAGGATCAAGTGAACCGCGCTTGAAGCCTTTCTTCACTAGGAATTCCTTCGATGTATCATACCACACCCGAGGGGCTTGCTTCAGACCATAGAGTGCCTTTCTGAGTGTGAATACTTTGTTTGGATGCTTTGGGTCTTCAAAACCTGGGGGTAAGCAACATATACTTCTACCTCAAGCTTACAATTGAAGAATGCACTTTTCACATCCATTTGATAGAGTGTAATATTGTGATGATTAGCATAAGCAAGCAATATACGAATAGCTTCAAGTCTAGCAACAGGTGCAAAGGTTTCATAAAAGTCAATTCCTTCAACATGTGTGTAGCCTTTGGCTACAAGTCGTGACTTGTTCCTCCCTACCTGACCATCCTCATCTTGCTTGTTCCGGTAAATCCACTTGGTACCGATGGAATTGTGCTTGCGAGGATCTGGCCATTTGACGAGTTCCCAGATGTTGTTCAGCCACAACTGATGAAGTTCATATTGCATGGATTGAATTCACTCAGGTTCCATGAAGGCTTCATCAACTTTTGAGGGTTCTCTGATAGGCACAAAGGAGAAATGTCCACAAAATTTAATCAAATGTGAAGATTTTGCGCGAGTGAGGGGACCTTCCGCATTGATATCATCGAGGATTTTGTTAATTTCCACTTCATTTGCAATCCTCAAATGCGTAGGTTGAAGACTTTGGTTGGGTTGAGGAATTTTATCTCGAGCAATTTTCTCAGGTGCACCCGCTTGAATTTATTCATTCTTGGGGATGACTTCTTCAATAGGAGGTTGTGTTGGGGAACGTTGCATGGGAAACAAAAAAATTCCTACGCACACGAAGACCTATCATGGTGATGAGCATCTACGAGAGGGAGATCGGATCCACATACCCTTGTAGATCGCTAAGCGGGAAGCATTAAGAAACGTGGTTGATGTAGTGGAACGTCTTCGCGATCCAAATCGCCGCCGTCCCACGATCCGTCCCGATCTAGGTCGAACGGACGGCACACATACAGCTCGACAATGATCTCCGCCTTGTTGATCCAGGAAGAGGGGTGGAGGGGTAGATGAGTTCTCCGGCAGCGCGACGGCGTGCCGGCGATGGTGGTGGAGCTAGTCCAGCAGGGCTTCGCCTAAGCACCGCTGAAAAGTAGACTAGAGGAGAAACGGATCTAGAGAGAGGGCACCACGTGGCTGATTATTGTTGCATCTCAAAACCCTCAAAAGCTCTAGTATATATAGGAGGAGAGGAGGGAGGCCACCATCCCTAGGGATGCCCCTTTGGGTCGGCCGAAGTGGGAGGAGAGGAGGAATCCTCCTCCAATCATACTCCTAGTAGGATTCCCCTTCCACATGGAAACCTTCTCCACTTTTTGTATTTTTCGCTTATTTTCCACTCCAGACACATGGTCCCTTAGAGGTGGCTTAGGCCGGCCCACCAGGGGCTGGTTCGCCTCCTCTCTTGGCCAATGAAGCCCTAGGGTCGTCGCACCCCTCCCGGTGGTCCTCCAGCATCCTCCTCGTACTCCTGGTACACTATCGATGAGCCCAAAACCTTTCCGGTGACCAAAACAGGACTTCCTATATATCAACCTTTACCTACGGACCATTCCGGAGCTCCTCGCAACGTCCAGGATCTCATCGGGGACTCCGAACAACCTTCGGTCACCAACACCTATAACTCAACTATAATGAAACGTCATCGAACCTTAAGTGTGCAGACCATGCGGGTTCGAGAACTATGCAGACATGACCGAGACACTCTACAGTCAATATCCAATAGCAGGACCTGGACGTCCATATTGGATCCTACATATTCTACAAATATATGTATTGATTGAACCTCTATCTCAAGGATTCAGTTAATCCCGTATGCAGTTCCCTTTTTTCCTTCAGTATGTTACTTGCCGGAGATTCGATCATCGGTATCTCTATACCTAGTTCAATCTCGTTATCGGCAAGTCTCTTTACTCGTTCCATAATACAAGATCCCGTGACTAACTCCTTAGTCACATTTCTTGCAAGGATTATTGTGATGTTGTATTACTGAGTGGGCCTCGAGATACCTCACCGTCACACGGAGTGACAAATCCCAGTCTTGATCCATGCCAACCCAACACACACCTTCGGAGATACCTGTAGAGAACCTTTATAGTCACCCTGTAACGTTGCGATGTTTGATACACACAAGGTATTCCTCCGGTGTCTGGGAGTTGCATGATCTCATGGTCATAGAAACAGATACATTGACATGCAGAAAACAGTAGCAACAAACTGACAGGATCATATGCTACGTTTATAGTTTGGGTCTTGTCCATCACATCATTCTCCCAATGATGTGATCCCGTCATCAAGTGACAACACTTGTCTATGGCTAGGAAACCTTAACCATCCTTGATCAACAAGCTAGTCAACTAGAGGCTCACTAGGGACATTGTTTTGTCTCTATATCCACACATGCATTTATAGCATGGATAATAAACAATTATTTTGAAACAGGAAATATAATAATAACTATTTTATTATTGCCTCTACGGCATGTTTCCAACAGTCTCCCACTTGCACTAGAGTCAAGAATCTAGCTTCACATCTCTATGTGATTTACAACGTAATGAATCTAACACCCATACAGTTCTGGTATTGATCATGCTTTGCTCGTGGAAGAGGCTTAGTCAGCGGATCTGCAACATTCCGATCCGTGTGCACTTTGCAAATATTTATGTCCTCCCCATTGATATAACCGTGGATGGCATTGAAGTGTCGCTTTATGTGTCTGGTCCTCTTGTGAAACCTTGGTTCCTTGGCTAGAGCAATGGCACCAGTGTTTTCACACAACAGATTGATCGGGTCCAGTGCACTTGGCACTACTCCAAGATCTGACATGAGCTGCTTCATCCAGACACCCACCTTAGCCGCTTCTCAGGCAGCTATGTACTCCACTTCACATGTAGAATCATCTACGACGCTTTGCTTGGAACTGCCCTAGCTTACCGCACCCCCGTTAAGAACAAATACGTATCCGGTTTGAGACTTAGAGTCATCCGGATCAGTGTCAAAGCTTGCATCAACGTAACCCTTTACGACGAGCTCTTCATCACCTCCATAAATGAGAAACATTTCCTTAGTCCTTTTCACGTACTTCAAAATATTCTTGACCACCGCCCAGTGCTCCACTCCTAGATCACTGTGAAACCTGTGTGCCATACTTATGGCCAGGCTAACATCCGGTCTTGTGCACATCATTGCATACATGATAGACCCTATGGCTAAAGCAGAGGGGATGACACTTATCTTTTCTCTATCTTCTGCAATTACTCGACATTGAGTCTTACTCAACTTTATACCTTGTAACACAGGCAAGAACCCCTTCTTGGATTGTTCCACTTTGGACTTCTTCAAAACTTTATCAAGGTATGTGCCTTGTGAAAGAGCTATTAGGAGCCTTGACCTATCTCTATAGATCTTTATGCCCAATATGTAAGCAGCTCTCCTAGGTGCTGCATTGAAAAACTTTTATTCAAGTAATCATTTACGCTTTCCAAAAACTCTACATTGTTCCCAATCAGCAATATGTCATCCACATATAATATTTGAAACACTAAAGAGCTCTCACTCACTTTCTTGTAAATACAAGCTTCTCCAAAAACTTGTATAAACCCGAACGCCTTGATCACCTCATCCAAGCATTGATTCCAACTCCGAGATGCCTGCACTAGTCCATAAGAGGATTGCTGGAGCTTGCACACTTTGTCAGCATTCTCTGGATCGACAAAACCTTCGGGTTGCATCATATACAACTCTTCCTTAAGTAACCCGTTAAGGAACACCGTTTTGACATCCATCTGCCAGATTTCATAATCGAAAAACTCCAACTATTGCTAACATGATTCAGATCGACTTAAGCATCGCTACGGGTGAGAATGTCTCATCGTAGTCAACTTCTTGAACTTGTGAAAAACCCTTTGCCACAAGTCGAGCTTTATAAATGGCCACATTACCGTCTGTGTCCGTCTTCTGCTCAAAAATCCATTTGTTGTGAATAGCCTTTTGACCTTCAGGTAATACTTCCAAAGTCCATACTTTTTTCATACATATATCCTATCTTGGATTTCATGGCTTCTAACCATCTGTTGGAATCTGGAATCTGAGCCCACCATTGCTTCTCCATAATTCGCAGGCTCATTGTTGTCCAACAACATAATTGACAAGACAACATTCTCGTACCACTCACGACCAGTACGTGCTCTTGTCGACCTTCGAGATCCGACAGTAACTTGATCTGAAGCTTCATGATCACCATCATTAGCTTCCTCTTCAACTGGTGTTGCCTCGACAGAAATTTCTTTCTGCCCCGCGCCACCATCTTATTGAAGTAGAGGTTTTGCAACCTCATCAAGTTCTACCTTCCTCCCACTCAATTCTTTCGAGAAAAACTCTTTCTCAAGAAAATCTCTGTTCTTAGCGACAGACACTTTGCCTTCGGATCTAAGATAGAAGGTATACCCAACTGTCTCTTCTGGGTAATCTATGAAGACACACTTTTCTGCTTGGGTTCTAGCTTTTCAGGCTGAAGCTTTTTGACATAAGCATCACATCCCCAAACTTTAAGAAAAGACAACTTTGGCTTCTTGCCATACCACAACTCATATGGTGTCATCTCAACGGATTTTGATGGTTCCCTACTTAAAGTGAATGCAATTGTATCCAATGCATAGCCCCAAAATGATAATTGCAAATGGGTAACAGATATCATAGAACGCACCATATATAATAAGTATGATTACAACGTTTGAACACACCATTGCGCTGTGGTGTTCCATGCGGTGTCAACTGTGAAACAATTCCACATTGTCTTAAGTGAGCACCAAACTTGTAACTCACGTATCCACCTCCTCGATTAGATTGTAGGAACTTGATCTTCTTGCTACGATGATTTTCAACTTCACTCTAAGATTGCTTGAACTTTTCAAACGTTTCAGACTTGTGTTTCATCAAGTAGATATAACCATACCTACTCAAATCATGGGTGAAGGTGAGAAAATAACGATATCCGCCGTGTGCCTCTATGCTCATCGATCCACACACATCCGTATGTATGATCTCCAACAAGTCACTTGCATGCTCCATTGTTCCGGAGAACGGAGTCTTAGTCATATTGCCCATGAGACATGGTTCGCATGTGTCAAGTGATTCAAAATCAAGTGACTCCAAAAGTCCAGCAGCATGGAGTTTCTTCATGCGCTTTACACCAATATGACCTAAGCGGCAGTGCCACAAGAAAGTGTCGCTATCATTATTAACTCTACATCTTTTGGTCTCAATGTTATGGACATGAGTGTCATCACAATCAAGGTTCGATATGAAGAAACCCCTCACATTGGGTGCATGACCACAAAAGATATGACTCATATAAATAGAACAACCATTATTCTCTGACTTAAATGAGTAACCGTCTCGCAATAAACAAGATCCAGATATAATGTTCATGCTTAACGCAGGAACTAAATAACAATTATTTAAGTTCATCACTCATCCCTATGGTAACTAAAGTGAGAGAGTGTCGACGGCGATCACATAAACCTTAGAACCATTTCCCACGCGCATCGTCACTTCATCCTTCGCCAGTATTCGTTTATTCCGCAGCTCCTGTCTTGAGTTGCAAATGTGAGAAATAGAACCTGTATAAAATACCCAGGCACTACTACGAGAGCTGGTGAGGTACACATCAATAACATGTATATCAAATATATCATGTTTGGCGTTGGTCGCCTTCTTATTGGCCAGATACTTGGGGCAGTTGTGCTTCTAGTAACCAGTTCCCTTGCAATAATAACAATCAGTTTCCGGCTTAGGTCCAGCCTTGGGTTTCTTCGTTAGAGGGGCAACACTTTTGCCACTCTTCTTGGAGTTACCCTTCTTTCCTTTTCGTTTTTCTTGAAACTGGTGGTCTTATTGACCATCAGCACTTGATGATCTTTCTGGATTTCTGACTCTGTGACTTTCAGCATCGCAAACAGCTCGACGAGTGACTTACTCATCCCTTACATGTTGTAGTTCAACACGAAGCTCTTATGGCTAGGTGGCAGTGATCGAAGAACTCTGTCAGTGATAGCCTCTTGCGGGAGTTCAATCCCCAGTTCAGCTAGACGGTGAGAGTACCCAGACATTCTAAGTATGTGTTCACTGACAGACCCGTTCTCCTCCATTTTGCAAGCATATAACTCATCGGATGTCTCATACCTCTCGATCCGGGCATTCTTCTCAAAGATAAGCTTCAACTCGTGGAACATCTCATGTGCTCCATGATGTTCAAAACGTCTTTGAAGTCCCGGTTCTAAGCCATACAAAATTGCACATTGAACTAATGAGTAGTCATCCTTATGGGACTGTCAAGCGTTCAAAACATCTTGGGTCGTCGTAGCTGGTGGTGCATCACCTAGCGTAGCATCAAAGACATATTGCTTTTGGCCAGCCGTGAGGATAAGCCTCAGATTACGAGCCCAGTCAACAAAGTTGCTTCCATCATCTTTCAGCTTCGCTTACTCTAGGAACATATTAAAATTTAGGGTTGCTACTCCGCGAGCCATTGATCTACAACATAAAATATTGCAAAGATTACTTAGACTATGTTCAAGATAATTGAGTTTAGCTAATCAAACTCCCACTCAAATATACATCCCTCTAGTCATTCGAGTGTTGCATGATCCAAATCCACTAACTCAAGTCTGATCATCACGTGAGTTGAGACTAGTTTCAATGGTGAAAATCTCCATGTTGATCATATCAGCTATATGATTCATGCTTGACCTTTAGGTCTCTTGTGTTCTGAAGCCATGTCTGTACATGCTAGGCTCGTCAAGTTTAACCCAAGTGTTCCGCGGGTGCAACTGTTTTGCACCTGTTGTATGTGAACGTTGAGTCTATCACACACGATCATCACGTGGTGTCTCGAAACGACAAACTGTCGCAACGGTGCATAGTCGGGGAGAACACAATTTTATCTTGAGATTTTACTGAGGGGTCACCTTATAATGCTACCGTCGTTCTATGAAAAATAAGGTGCATTAAAGGATTAACATCACATGGAAATCAAAAAGTGACATGATATGGCCATGAACTTGTGCTTCTTGATCTCCATCACCAAAGCACCGGCATGATATCCATCGTCACCGACCCCACACCATGATCTCCATCATTGTGCTGCCATCGAGGTTGTCGCGCTATCTATGTTGTTACTACTAAAGCTACTTCCTAGCGATATAGCAAGTGCATCTGCAAGCGTAAAATAAATTTAAAGGCAACCGTATGGTTCCTGCCAGTTAGCGCAGCATAGACAAGTAAGTCGATATTTAACTATTACAACATGATCATGTCATACATCCAGTATATCATATCATGTCTTTGACCATATCACATCACAAGCATACCCTCAAAAACAAGTTAGACATCCTCTAATTTGTTGTTACATGTTCTACGTGGCTGCTAAGGGTATCTAGTATGATCGCATATTACTTATGCAAAGCCACAACAGTGATATGCAAATTGCTATTTAACCTTCTCCAAGGACTGCCTCGGTCAAATCCGATTCAACTAAAGTTGAAGAAACAGACACCCGTCAGTCATCTTTATGCAACAAGTTGCATGTCAGTCGATGAAACCGGTCTCTCATAAGCGTACGAGTAAAGTTGGTTCGGGCCGCTTCAATCCAACAATGTCGTTGAATCAAGAAAATACTAAGGAGGGCAGCAAATTGAACATCAACACCCACAGACTCTTTTGTGTTCTACTTGAGATATCATCTACGCATGAACCTAGCTCATGATGCCACTGTTGGGGAACGTTGCATGGGAAACAAAAAAATTCCTACGCACATGAAGACCTATCATGGTGATGACCATCTATGAGAGGGAGATCGGATCCACATACCCTTGTACATCGCTAAGTGAGATGCATTAAGAAACGCGGTTAATGTAGTGGAACATTTTTGCGATCCAAATCGCCGCCGTCCCACGATCCGTCCCGATCTAGTGCCGCGGAGGGCACCTCCTCATTCAGCACACGTACAACTCGATGATGATCCCTGCCTTCTTGATCCAACAAGAGGGGCAGAGAGGTAGATGAGTTTTCCAGTAGCGCGACGATGTGACGGCGATGGTGGTGGAGCTTGTCCAACAGGGCTTCGCCTAAGCACCGCTGAAAAGTAGACTAGAGGACAAACGGATCTAGAGAGAGGGCAGCACGTGGCTGATTATTGTTGTATCGCAAAACCCTCAAAAGCTCTAGTATATATAGGAGGAGAGGAGGAAGGCCACTGGCCCTAGGTCTGCCCCTTTGGGTCGGCCGAAGTGGGAGGAGAGGAGGAGTCCTCCTCCAATCCTACTCCTAGTAGGATTCCCCTTCCACTTGGAAACCTTTTCCACCTTTTGTAGTTTTCCCTTATTTTCCACTCCAGTTGCATGGGCCCTTAGAGGTGGATTCGGCCATCCCACCAGGGTCTAGTTTGCCTCCACTCTTGGCCCATGAAGACCTATGGTTGTCACACCCCTCCCGGTGGTCCCCCGGCACCCTCTCGGTACTCCCGGTACACTACCAATGAGCCTGAAACCTTTCCGATGACCAAAACAGGACTTCCTATATATCAACCTTTACCTACGGACCATTCCGGAGCTCCCCGTGACGTCTAGGGTCTCATCCGGGACTCCGAACAACCTTCGGTCACCAACACCTATAACTCAACTATACCGAAATGTCATCGAACCTTAAGTGTGCACACCCTGCGGGTTCGAGAGATATGCAGACCTGACCGAGATACTCTCTGGTCAATATCCATTAGCGAGACCTGGACGTCCATATTGGATCCTACATATTCTACGAAGATCTTTATCAGTTGAACCTCTATGTCAAGGATTTAGTTAATCCTGTATGCAGTTCCCTTTGTCCTTCGGTGTGTTACTTGCCCGAGATTCGATCGTCGGTATCTCTATACCTAGTTCAATCTCGTTACCGGCAAGTCTCTTTACTCGTTCCATAATTCAAGATCATGTGACTAACTCCTTAGTCACATTGCTTGCAAGGCTTATTGTGATGTTGTATTACCGAGTGGGCCCCGAGATACCTCACCCTCACACGGAGTGACAAATCCCAGTCTTGATCCATGCCAACCAAAGAGACACCTTCGGAGATACCTGTAGAGCACCTTTATAGTCACCCAGTATTTTGCGATGTTTGATACACACAAGCTATTTCTCCGGTGTCCGGGAGTTGCATGATCTCATGGTCATAGGAACAGATACATGGACATGCAGAAAACAGTAGCAACAAACTAACATGATCATATGCTACGATTATAGTTTGGGTCTTGTCCATCACATCATTCTCCCAATGATGTGATCCCATCATCAAGTGAAAACACTTGTCTATGGCTATCAAACCTTAACCATCCTTGATCAACAAGCTAGTCAACTATAGGCTCACTAGGGACATTGTTTTCTCTATATATCCACACATGCATTTGTGTTTCCATTCAATACAATTACAGCATGGATAATAAACTATTATCTTGAAATAGGAAATATAATAATAACTATTTTATTATTGCCTCTAGGGCATATTTCGAATAGGTTGTTCCTCGGTAGGAATGATATCTTTAGTAGCCTTGAGCTTAATAGCTTCCTCGGGAATTAATTTATCTGTCACAGGAGGCAGTTGTTCTCTTTGCGAGCCATTAGTTTCATCAAACTGCACATGTACTGTTTTGACAATCTTGTTGTGGTAGTTGTTGAAGATTCTGTAGGTGTGCGAGTCCTTTCCGTAACCAAGCATAAAACCCTCATGTGCTTTCGATGCAAATTTTGAACTGTGGTGAGGATCTCTAAACCAGCATCTTCCACCGAAGTCTTTGAAATAACTTATATTGGGTTTCTTGTCAGTGAGGAGTTCATATGAAGTCTTCTTGAGGAATTTGTGAAGATATACCATGTTGATCATGTGGCAGGCAGTGTTGATTGCCTCAGGCCAGAAGCAACGAGGAGTGTTATAATCTTCGAGCATAGTCCATGCCATTCCAACTAGAGCCCTATTCTCGCACTCGACGACGCCATTCTATTGAGGAGTATAAGGAGCAGACAATTCGTGAGTAATACCAAGTTCATCGATATAGTCATCAAGGCATGTATTATTCAATTTTGCTCCATCATCACTCCTGATGTGTTTGATCTTGACGTCAAAGCTCATCGAGGCCCTTGAGGAAAATCATTTGAAGACTTCCTACACTTCAGTTTTGTAAAGAATGATATGCATCCAAGTATAAAGAGAATATTCGTCAACGATGACAAAGCTATATAGAGATGTTGCATTGGTTAGAGTAGCATAATGAGTAGGTCCAAAGAGATCCATGTGAGGCAATTCAAAAGGACGAGCAGTAGTCATGATAGTCCTCGACGGGTGCTTGGATCTGGTCATCTTCCCACACTCACAAGCCCCACACAGATGGTCCTTAAGGAATTTGATGGTTTCGATGCCAATGACATGCTTCTTCTTCACCAGTGTGTGCAAATTCCTCATGACCACTTTTGTAAGGAGACATGTGGCTGGTTGAGGACCTGTAGAGAAATCAACAATATACAAGTCTCCTCTCCTAAAGCCTTCGAAGACTTTGGATTTTTCAGATTCCATGATGACTACACATAAATATTTTCCTCAAGGACATGCGTGCCTGAGGAATTTGCACACGTTGGCAAAGAATAAGTATGTCATTGGCATCGAAACCATTAAATTCTTCAAGGACCATCTCTGCGGGGCTTGTGAGTCTGGGAAGATGACCAGATCCAAGCACCCATCAAAGACTATCATGACTACTACTCGTCCTTTTGAATTGCTTCACATGGATCTCTTTGGACCTACTCATTATGCTACTCTAACCAATGCAACATGTCTATATGGCTTTGTCATCGTTGACGGCTATTCTGGTTATACTTGGGTGCATATCATTCTTTACAAAACTGAACTGCAGGAAGTCTTCAAACGATTTTCCTCAAGGGCCTCGACGAACTTCGACATCAAGCTCAAACATATCAGGAGTGACAATGGGACAGGATTCAAGATTACATGCCTTGAGGACTACCTTGATGAACTTGGTATTACTCACAAATTGTCTGCTCCCTATACTCCTCAACAGAATGGCGGCGTCTAGCACAAGAAGAGGACTCCGGTTGAAATGGCACGGACTATGCTGGAAGAATATCAGACTCATCGTCGCTTCTGGCCCGAGGAAATCAACATTGCGTGCCATATCATCAACAGGGTATATCTTCACAAATTGCTCAAGAAGACTTCATATGAACTCCTCACTGACAAGAAACCCAATGTAAGTTATTTCAAAGTCTTCGATGCAAGATGCTGGATTAGAGATCCTCACCACAGTTCTAAATTTGCACGGAAAGCACATGAGGGTTTTATGCTCGGTTACAGAAAGTATTCGCACACCTATAGAGTCTTCAACACCTATCACAACAAGATTGTTGAAACTATAGATGTGTGGTTTGATGAAACTAATGGCTCGCAAAGAGAGAAATTGCCTTCTGTGATAGATAATTTGACTCCTAAGGTAGCTATTAAGCTCAAGGCTAATGAAGATATCATTCCTACTGAGGAACAATGTCCTGTTGAAGAAGTCATCCCCAAGAATGACGAAAGTCAAGCGGGAGCACCTGAGGAAATTGCTCTAGATCAAATTCCTCAACCCGATCAAAATCTTCAACATGTGCATCCAAGGATTGCAAATGAAGTGGAAATTGACAAAATCCTCGATGATATCAATGCGCCAGGTCCCCTCACTCGCTCAAAAGCTTCACATTTGATTAACTTTTGTGGTAATTTCTCCTTTGTGTCTATCACAGAACCCTCAAAAGTTGATGAATCCTTCATGGAACCTGAATGGATTCAAGCCATGCAAGATGAACTTCATCAATTCAAGTTGAACGACGTTTGGGAACTCATCAAACAGTCAGATCCTCGCAAGCACAATGTCATCGGTACCAAGTGGATTTACCGAAAAAGCAAGATGGGGATGGTCAAGTAGTGAGGAACAAGGCACGACTTGTAGCCCAAGGCTACACACAGGTTGAAGGAATTGACTTTGATGAAACTTTTGCACCTCTTGCTAGACTTGAAGCTATTCGTATATTGGTTGCTTATGCTAATCATCCCAATATAACTCTATATAAAATGGATGTGAAAAGTGCATTCCTCAATGGTAATCTTGAGGAAGAAGTATATGTTGCTTAGCCCCCAGGTTTTGAAGACCCGAAACATCCAGAGAAAGTCTTCAGACTCAAAAAGGCACTCTATGGTCTCAAGCAAGCCCCTCGGGCGTGGTATGATACATTGAAGGAATTCCTTGTGAAGAAAGGCTTCAAACCCGGTTCACTCGATCCCACTCTTTTCACAAAATCCTATGATAATTAACTGTTTGTATGTCAAATATATGTGGACGATATCATCTTTGGTTGTACTGACAAAAGTTAAAGTGACGAATTTGCCTACATGATGTGTGAAGAATATGGAATGTTTATGATGGGGCTGCTGAAATTCTTCCTAGGGCTTCAAATTCGTCAACAATGCAATAGCATCTTCATTTCTCAAGAAAAATACCTCAAGGATGTCCTGAAGAAATTCAGCATGGATGAATGCAAAGGCATCACAATTCCCATGCCTAGCAACGGCCACCTGTGCACTGACGAAAATGGTAAATATTTCGATCAGCAGGTATATCGCTCTATGATTGGCTTTTTATTGTACCTATGTGCATCTAGGCACACATAATGCTTAATGTTTGCATGTGTGCCTGTTTCCAAGCAAAACCGAAGGAATCACACCATAAGGGTGTGAAACATACTCTTCTATATCTAGCTCACACACCAACACTTGGATTATGGAACCCTAAGGGCTCAAATCTTTACCTCGTTGGATATTATGATTCTAATTATGTTGGTGATCGTGTGGATCGCAAGTCAACATCTGGCACCTGCCATTTAGTCGTATAATTCTTAGTATGTTGGTCCTCAAAGAAGCAAAACTGTGTATCACTTTCCACTGCCGAAGCTGAGTGCATTGTTGTTGGCTCTTGTTGTTCTCAACTGCTGTGGATGAAGCAAACCATCAAGAAATACGGGATCAACATGAAGAATGTGCCCCTCTACTGTGATAATGAGAGTGCAATCAAGATTGCATACAACCGAGTACAACACTCGAAGGCCAAGCACATCCAGATTCGTCATCATTTTCTTCGTGGTCATGTACCCAAGGGCAACATCGTCATCGACCACATGAAGATTGAAGGCTAGCTAGCGGATATCTTCACTAAGCCCTTGGATGAAAAGAGATTTTGCAAGTTGTGGTGTGAGCTAAATATTTTAGAATCTTCGAATGTTCTCTGAAAAAGGCACACATCCTAACACTTATGAAAAAATGATGACTTAGATGTGCAACACACGAAGACACGTTTTTCTTCAATCAATGAAGAATAACACTCTAAGTGTGAAGAAATCAATGAATAATTTGATTCTCAGGACCCTACGACAATTGTACGCGGTGCCTGAAATCATCATTCTTATACAGTGGGCCACGCTACCACCACATTTGAAATTCTGCAAAATTGTGACTTATTGCAAATTCTTCAAATCTTGAATGTCTTCAAATTTTCAAAATCCTCAAGATTGCAAATTCCTCAAAAAATTCAAATTCTTCAAAAACTTTTCTGTGATGATGTTCATTGACTATATACTAAGTTATGAGATTTTAATGTCCTCAACAACATTCATTTATTGCTAAGTCTTCAAGTTGGTTTTTCTTCTAAGCGAATGTGATCGGACCCGTCTCCCCTCTATGCTAAGCTCAACCCAAACTATTCTCAACTCTTCATATGCATTCTATTTGACACTTGTTCAAAGTCTTAGTGAGTCCTTGATAGCTGAAGACTTTGCTAACAAAATCATCAAAAATTTAAACTCAAATTCTTCAGGCGTTAATACTCTAACCGCACCCACTACTCACGATAGGATAAGCATGATCTCCACTAAATACACCGCTTCGTACATGGGTGACGCGTGTTAACCAGAGAGGAAGAGTCAGGGGTATCTTTGTCCAAAATTCGCGCTCCGGACCGTTTACACTTGAGCTATAAATATCCCCACCCCTTCAGTAATAACTCTTCCTTTCGTTCTCACCTTCCCTCGCTCGAGATTCAACCTAGCGCCACCGCTCGAAATCATCATCGCCGGTGAGGAACAGTTTCATTACCTCGACCTCATCATCGCCGGACTCATGTCAACCGTGGATCATCTTCCTCCGCCACTACCGTAGGTGTCTTCAGTCACCAAGTTAGGGCGCTCGAGATCTGAACCGACAAGCTTCAGTTCTACCCTTCCCAGTTCGTCGTGTTCTTCACACACGGTAATTAAAATCTAATTTTACTGCCCCTGTTGATACTCAAATTCACACAAGATCTGTGAAAATTGTTACTTCTTAGAAAATTCTTCAGATGAACACATCCATGTCTATAACACTTGATGAATTTCCTTAAGTTACTAAATTCTTCACAAGATTCCTCAATTGTGTAAATTTTCGAATCTGCACAACTCTGGAACCCAAGACCAGAATGCTTAGCGATATTCTTCAACGCAGTATCGGTCAAATTCCTCAAATTGAGACATTTTTACAATTCCTCAACTCTAAGAACACATATGACCTCTGCAAATTCTTCGAACCTATACTTTGTTCACACGTACAAAATAGCTGATGAATCACAAGGTTCTCATAAACTTAACTCATTTGCAGCGTTCCTTGAAGAAAATCTGCCTTTGTCATCGGATTCATCAAGAATTCAAATTCCACAACAAAGTCCTCAACTGAAGAAAATGGTTGATGACACGAACCATAAAGGTGGAAAGAAAGCAGAGCTGAATACTGCTTTTGAGATTCCTGAAGACATTCATGCTTACTATTGCATGCCTGATGAATATGTCTATGGAAAAGAAACCAATGTGAAGCGCAAAATCAGCCTTAGGAGGATTGAACGGCGATGGTCTAAGAGTGGAAAGAATACAGATATGTTACTCCCAAGTACGCGAGGAAATTTGCCCTCAAGCCCCCGTGCAACCGACCTCCTGTGGGAGATCAACAAAGTTCTCATCCCTCAAGCATGATCACTATTGAAGATTATCCTGAGGATAAAGCAAAGTATTTGGCAAAACTGAGGAAAGTCACGAAACAAGCAGTAACGACCTTCAATGAGGAATCTACAACTGCACCTGTTGATGCCTCCTCCTCTGCTGCTGAGGCTTCTCCCACTGAACCTGCTCCACAGAAGGCTCGGATGAAGAAAAGTGTAAAGTTAAAGTCCTCAAAACAACAAAATTATTAGCCAGCACCAAGTGTTGCTGAAAAATCCTCAACTATTGCAAAGTCCTAAATTGCAGCAAAGTCTTCACCACAAATGCAACCCCAATCAAGTCAACATCAAACAGGAACCCCAATTCCATCAAAACCATCTACCTCTGGCTCTGAACACATTTCTTCAGGTGGGATTCTGAAGACAAAGATGACTGCTGGGAGAGGAACAAGGCCAAGCCCAAGCAAAGTTGTCCTCAATGTTCCGTCTGCATCAGAAAATGATGATGAATATGATGATGAAACACTTGAAGCCATCATCAGAAGCAAACAAGAACGGGTTGCAAAAGAAAAAGGTACCATCATTCCCCTCGCAATTGATCTGAAGGTGATACTTGGCTTCATTGATATTTGGTATGAAGATCCAAACACACCCATTGATGATTTGAAGCTTCCACATGTACCTAGTCACATGGTGGCCACTTTCATCAATGAAGAAAAATGGAAGGCCCAACAAGCCAAACAATCTAAAAAGGCAAAGGTTCAAAAGGGGAAGTATTTGTAGCAAAATCTTCTGACCATGACGCCAGAGCAACTTGTGTCCACTCAAGCTAAGACCAAAATACTCAGTGAGAAATTCACAAGATATCATATTGACTTGAAGGGAGCCAAAGTGTGATTCGTCAAGAAAGCTACTGAAGTCGTAGTAGATTATAACAAAAGGGTTGCAGCCCCACCACAACCATCAATTCCTCAGGCCAGCTACACTATCGATCTTACTGATGACCCTGATGATGAACCTACTATAGCTAGCCAAAGGGTCTGGGCTAAACATGTTGGCCCACAAGCCCGCCAGCATGGCCCGCCATGGGCCAGGCACCGCACGACTTAAACGGGCTCGTGCCAAGCATGCAACATGCCTCGGGCCGTGCATGGGCCTCGAGGCTGGGCACGCGGGACGACATGGCACGACCCGTTTTATTTTTATGTATATTTTTATATTTTTGTAATATATGTTGGAAATATGTCCTAGAGGCAATAATAAATTAGTTATTATTATATTTCCTTGTTCATAATAATCGTTTATTATCCATGCTAGAATTGATTGGAAACTCAAATACATGTGTGGATACATAGACAACACACTGTCCCTAGTGAGCCTCTAGTTGACTAGTTCGTTGATCAAAGATGGTCAAGGTTTCCTGGCCATAGGCAAGTGTTGTCACTTGATAACGGGATCACATCATTAGGAGAATCATGTGATGGACAAGACCCAAATTATAAACATAGCATGTGATCGTGTCAGTTTGTTGCTATTGTTTTCTGTGTGTCAAGTATTCCTTCCTATGACCATGAGATCATGTAACTTACTGACACCAGAGGAATACCTTGTGTTTATCAAACATCACAACGTTACTGGATTACTATAAAGGTGCTCTACAGCTATCTCCGAAGGTGTCCGTTGAGTTAGCATGGATCAACACTAGGATTTGACACTCCGTGTGACGGAGAGGTATCTCGGGGCCCACTCGGTAATACAACATCACATATAAGCCTTGCAAGCAATATGACTCAAGTATGAGTCGCGGGATCTTGTATTACGGAAGGAGTAAAGAGACTTGCCGGTAACGAGATTGAAATAGGTATAGGGATACCGACGATCAAATCTCATGCAAGTAACATACCGAAGGACAAAGGAAATGTTATACGGGATTATATGAATCCTTGGCACAAAGGTTCAACCGATAAGATCTTCGTAGAATAAGTAGTATCCAATATGGGCATCCATGTCCCTCTATTGGATATTGACCGAGAAGTGTCTCGGGTCATGTCTACATAGTTCTCGAACCCGCAGGGTCTGCATACTTAAGTTTCGATGATGTTTTAGTATAGTTGAGTTATATGTGTTCGTGATCGAAGGTTTGTAGAAGTTCCGGATGAGATCACGTAGGTCACGAGGGTTTCCGGAATGGTCCGGAAACAAAGATTGATATATAGGAAGTTGGTGTTTCGATTCCGGAAAGTTTTCGGGCATTGCCAGCAGTGTACGGGGAGTGATGAATGGGTTCCGGGGGCCCACTGGGTAGGCCCACCACACCCCAAGGGTCCACGTGGGTTTATTGGATGTACAATAAGGTATAATGGGCTGAAAAAGTCATCCAAGGAAAGACCATGAGGAAAAAGTGGAAAAAACAAAAGAGGTGGGAAAATAAGGAAGGAGTCCTAATCCAAGTGGGATTGGAAACAGACTCCTCCCTGCCACTTTGGCCGACCCAAGGAGGGTTTCCTTGGTGCGCCAAGGCTGCCCAAGGCTGCCTCTCCCCTCCTCCTATATATACTAGTGGTTTAGGGCTTTTGAGACACAACTTTGCAGCGTGCAACTCAAACCTACACCTCGTAGTTCTTCCTCTAGATTAGATTTCTGCGGAGCTCGAGCGGAGCCCTGTAGGAATAGATCATCACCAACACCGGCGCGCTGTCACACTGCTGGAGAACCCATCTACTTCTCCGTCTCTCTTGCTGGATCAAGAAGGCCAAGATCGGCATCGAGTTGTACGTGTGTTGAACGCAGAGGTGCCGTCCGTTCGGTGCTAGATCGGAACGGATCGTGGGACGACGGTGATTTAAATAACGAAGCTGTACCACTACATCAACCGTGTTTCTTAACGCTTCCCGTTGAGTGATCTACAAGGGTATGTGGTTATAATCTCCTCTCGTGGATGAACATCACCATGATAGGTCTTCGCGGGCGTAGGAAAATTTTTGTTTCCCATGCAACGTTCCCAAACAGTGGCATCATGAGCTAGGTTCATGCGTAGATGTTATCTTGAGTAGAACACAAAAGTTTTTGTGGGTGATGATGTTCGATTTTCTGCCCTCCTTAGTCTTTTCTCGATTCAGCAGTATTGTTGGATTGAAGCGGCTCGGACCGACATTACTCGTACGCTTACGAGAGACTGGTTTCATCGACTAACATGCAACTCATTGCATAAAGATGACTGACGGGTGCCTGTTTCTTCAACTTTACTTGAATTGGATTTGACCCAGCGGTCCTTGGAGAGAGGTTAAATAACAATTTGCACATCCCGTTGTGGTGTTTGTGTAAGTAAGATGTGATCATACTAGATACCCGTAGCAGCCACGTAAAACATGCACCAACAAATTAGAGGACGTCTAACTTTTTTTTGCAGGGTATGCTTGTGATGTGATATGACCAAAGACAAGATGTGATATATTGGATGTATGAGATGATCATGTTGTAATAGTTAATATCGACTTGCACGTCGATGCTACGACAACCGACAGGAGCCATAGGGTTTTCTTTAAACTAATGTTTGTGTTTGCAGATGCGTTTACTATATTGCTAGGTTGTAGCTTTACTAGTAATAGCATAGATAGCACTACAACCTCGATGGCGGCATGATGATGGAGATCATGGTGTGGCGCCAGTGACGATGAAGATCATGCCGGTGCTTTGGTGATGGAAATCAAGAACGACAAGATCATGGCCATATCATGTCACTTATGAATTGTTTGTGATGTTAATCCTTTTATGCACCTTATCTTGCTTAGAACGACGGTAGCATTATAAGGTGATCCCTCACTAAAATTTCAAGATAAAATTGTGTTCTCCCCGATTGTGCACCGTTGCGACAGTTCGTCGTTTCGAGACACCACGTGATGATCGGGTGTGATAGGCTCAACGTTCACATACAACATGTGCAAAAAAGTTGCACACGCGGAACACTCGGGTTAAACTTGACGAGCCTAGCATGTGCATACATGGCCTCAAAACACAAGAGACCGAAAGGTCGAGCATGAATCGTATAGTTGATATGATTATCATAGAGATGTTTACCACTGAAACTATACTCAACTCACGTGATGATCGGACTTGAGTTAGTGGATTTGGATCATGCACCACTCAAATGACTAGAGGGATGTATTTTTTGAGTGGGAGTTCTTAAGTAACATGATTAATTGAACTAATTATCATGAACATAGTCAAAAGGTATTTGCGAATTATGATGTAGCTTGCGCTATAGCTCTACTGTTTTTTATATGTTCCTAGAGAAAATTTAGTTGAAAGATGATAGTAGCAACTTTACGGACAGAGACCATAAAACTGAGGATTGTAATCATTGTTGCGCAGAAGGCTTATGTCCTCAATGCACCACTCCTTGTGTTGCACCTCGAGCATCGTCTTTTGATGTTGCGAACATCTGACATACACGTTTTTGATGGCTACGTGATAGTTGAGTGCGTAATACTTAATGGCTTAGAAGCAGGGCGCCGAAGACGTTTTTGAAATGTCACGGAACATAAGAGATGTTCTAAGAGATAAAATTGAGATTTCATGCTCGTGCCCTTGTTGAGAGGTATGAGGCCTCTGACAAGATTCTTTGTCTACAAAGTAAAGGAGAAAAGCTCAATCGTTGAACATGTGCTCAGATTGTCTACTAGGGAAAAACCTACCAGTAGCGCTTGATAATCCTATACTAGTAGTGCTGGGCCGAGCACTACTGCTATCGCGCTACAGCTAATAACTAGTAGTAGCGCTGGTACAGGCATCACTGCTGGTAAGTATAGTTAGCAGTAGCACTTCCTTGTCCAGCGCTACTGATAACTATGTTTTTATTTTCAAATTTGAGAAAACTTTTGAATATGTTTTGATTTTTTTATGTTTTATTCCAATTTTCATTTCAAATCTGACATCTAATTTTCATTTCAAATCTTTGAATTATTTGACAATTTAATCTCTAAATCGTCTAACTTCTCGGCCGGTCACCCATCCTGTCACTGCTTCAGCCCGAGCACGCTTAACTTCCTGGTTCTATCGCCCCTAGTTTCCAAGACTGCACTTGTTGTTTTCCTGACAATAGTAAGCTATCAATCCTATTAATCCTTAGGTCTTGATGTCACATGATTTAATTGTTTGAAATCCCTCCGTCCCAAAATTCTTGTCTGATATTTGTTTAGATACGAATCTATCTAGTCAAATTTAGTACTTAGATACATCCATTTCTAGACAAAGCTAAGACAAGAATTTTGGGACGGGGGGAGTATCATGTCATATAACTCATCATCATCTTACGTACTCATCTAACAACTCATCATTATCTTAATCATATACCAAGTTATCATATGATACACATAAGGTAGAACAGAGAAACATCTTAATAGTCATCATATGCATGCATCCTAATTGATCATGTCAAGTTAATATAAACCAGAATAACTTGTCTCTCATAAGACCTAGTCCTCGCTCTTAGGTATAATGTCATAAAACAGAAAAACACCTATGTCTCCATGATGAATCACAGAGATCCAACGGTCTCCAACTTGTGGCTTGCGCTCCTTCTTTATTTCTCTCCATGCTTCAATTTGGAGCCTTTTTTATCTTGATTTGAGGTTACTCTAGTATGGAGCATCGAACTCAACCCTCAGTGGGCTTCTAATTTTCATTTGACCTTATCGGAGCATCATCAGAGGCACTACATCATGTGGCAGTTGTTGTTGAAGAACATAATAACCTAGTTAGCAATGTAATCAACACCATTTATGCAATAGTAGAGCGTACTTAATTAGGAAACTCTTACCAATACATTTCAGCGAATGTCATCCGGCCTCAACCTATGCACTAGTCGCATGTAAAATGTATAATTTGACCAATTCCAAAATTATACGGGAAGGTATCCCTAGAAATCAGAACACCAACAACAAGAAAGTGGAGAAGAACATCCTTCTCCTCCAAAGTTAGATGTGATCCATACGTGTGGTGTGTTGTGTCAATTACTTTCCGTAATTCAGTCGAAGCAACGAAATAAGTTCTAAATTATAATTTAACAAATTTAGTATATGGATGAACACCAACTATTTATAAATATAAATACAAATATGGTTGAGAAACTCACATGGAGGTAAAACAGGAAGCATATCATCGACAACCACCCAAATGTCGATGTTGCCTGGCATATTATCTTCAGGACGAAGATCGAAGGTTATTTCCATACCCTCCTAAAATCCATATGCCTTGCAAAGATCTTCCCACTTTGGGCACCCAAATTCTGTTTGAAAAACTGAATTAAATACTTTGATATCAAATGTGTGACCATGTATAGTCCTGAGGTTAGCGATCCTCGTCTCAATTCTCTCGTGGTCTTCGAAACCGAGCCTCTCCAACACATATCTTCTTGCATGGCAAGGGAGGAACATATCTCCATTCTCGTCAATCTTCATGCTGAATAACCTATTGTCTCGCAGGTGAGGCGTGTCTCACATCCCCCGACAATCCCCGCAATATTCACACTCCCAATATTCATCGTCAGACATTTCCTGTTTTAATGTGGTAAAAGTGTAAACAACAACCGTGACACTATATAGAAAGAATTCACACTCCCAAGCACTCCATATGTCCTAGTTTCTAGCACTAGTCATGACGAAATTCACGGAAATTTTTGGCATGACCTTTGCTAAATAGTGGACATATGGTGCGCCTGAAATTTGCCGGAATGAAAATGAATAAACATTCCGGCTAAACATAGGCCACTCGGACATTTAGGCAACACTCGAATAATAATGTGCACTACATTTCAAATACAACATTTGCTAGATGCCAGGTAAGAAAAAACATGAGCTTATTTTTTGGTTTCTCACCAACTTCAACTCTTATTAAGCTTCTAGTGTCTAGAAAAATAAGATTTATGTTTTAAACCTAAATTATGCAAGAGGTGTTTCTTACTAAGTCTAAGTACTTGAAATCATCAACCTTTAGGTGAACAACACCAACAATTTTAGATGATCAAGGATCATCTGACAAGGGTTATTTTCCCCAAGTTTAGATGACCAATGATCAACATGGCATAGCATGAACTAAATCCATTTATGTGGTCACAAACTAATAAACACTCTTAAGGTGGAAATAGTATTATATATTTCCATGAACTTTTACTGAAATATACATAGATGCGTACAAATCTAACAATGTATCTTTTATAATGACCTTTTGCAGGGTTATGATGCCTCCATCTACGTGGGTACGAGGCCGTGAACAAGATCAAGGCCGCTTTGGGGGCTTACCGGAGCGGGAGGGGGGCGGTGGCGACGGCGAGGGAGGCGGTGGCGAGGGGGCGGTGGCGGCGACGAGGGGAGAGGGGTTGTGGCAACGACGAGGGAGGCGGCAGCAACGACGATGGCGACGGTGAGGGAGGCGAGGAAGGCGGAGGCGGCTTCAGATCGAGGAGAGGGGGTGGGGGAGTGGGGGAGTTAGGAAATTTCGAGGCCGCGGTGGGGGTGTTAACTGAACATAGTAGTAGCATTGGTTCCTAAACATGCGCTACTGCTATTTACTTAGTAGTAGCGGTTGTCCTAAACCTGCGTTGCTACTACATCTACTATGGTTACATCGTTGGGCCCCTTTTATCAGTAGCGCTGGATACTACACAACGCTACTGATATTCAACTTAGCAGTATCGCAGGTTTAGGAACACCGCTGCTACTATAGCTACTGTGGGGTTCCCTGTTTATCAGTAGCGTATATTATGAGGCCTGCGCTACTGCTAAGGACATTAGCAGTAGTGTTGGGTGATATCCAGTGCTACTGCTTAATAGTAGCAGCGCTTTCTACTTTCCAGCGCTACTAATAGGCTCCTACCTATAAGGTTTTTCCTAGTAGTGTAGTGATGGTTCTCCAAAGTCACTGCCACTAAGCTGCTAGAGCTTCGTGATGAACTATAACATATCAAGGATATATATGATGATCCTTGAGCGATTCCAATGTTTGACACTGCGAAAGTAGAAATCAAGAAGGAGCATCAATTGTTGATGATTAGTAAAACCACTAGTTTCAAGAAAGGCAAGGGCTAGAAGGGATACTTCATGAAACAGCAAACCATTTGCTACTCTAATGAACAAACCCAAGATTGAACCAAACCCGAGACTAAGTGCTTCTGTTATGAGGGGAACCGTCACTGAGGCGGAGCTACCCTAGATACTTGGTAGATAAGAAGGCTGGCAAAGTCGACAGAAGTATATTTGATATATATGATATTGATGTGTACTTTACTAGGACACCTAGTAGCACGAGGGTATTGGATACCGGTTCGGTTGCTAAGTGATTAGTAACTGGAATTGAAAGCTACGGAGTAAACGGAGACTAGCTGAAGGCAATGTGACGATACGTGTTGGAAGTGTTTCCAAGGTTGATGTGATCAAAAACATCGTACGCTCCCTCTACCATCGGGATTGGTGTTAAACCTAAATAATTGTTATTTGGTGTTTGTGTTGAGAATGAACATGATTGGATCGTGTTTATTGCAATACGATTATTCATTTAAAGAGAATAATGGTTATTCTATTTACTTGAATAATTACCCTCAATGGTTTATTGAATCTGATCGTAGTGTTACACATGTTCATAATATTGGTGCCAAAAGATACAGAGTAATAATGATAGTACCACTTACTTGTGGCATTGCCACTTGAGTCATGTTGGTGTAAAATGCATGAAGAAGCTCCATGCTGATGGACCTTTGTACTCACTCATTTTTGAAACGTTTGAGACATGCAAACCATACCTACTGGTATAAACGCATGAAGAAACTCTATGCGGATGGATCGTTTGGATTCACTTGATGAATCACTTGAGACATGCAAAATCATACCACATGGAACAAGAAAGTAACTTGTTGGAAGCAATGCATTTGGATATGTGCAGTCCAATGAGTGCTGAGGCACGCAGTGGATGTCGTTATATTCTTATTTCGCTGACGATTTGAGTAGATACAGGAGTATTTACTTGATGAATCACAAGTCTGAAATGTTGAAAAGTTCAAAGCTATTTCAGAATGAAGATCGTCGTGACAAGTGGATAAACTGTCTATGATATGATCATAGAGATGAATATCTGAGTTGCGAGTTTTTGGTACAAAGTTAAGACAATGAGGAAATTGTTTCCCAATTCATGCCACCTAGAACACCATAGTGTGATGGTGTGTCCAAACGTCATAGCCGTGCCCTATTTGATATGGTGCATACTATGATGTCTCTTATCGAATTACCACTATCGTTTATAGGTTATGCATTAGGGACAACCACATTCACTATAAATAGGGCACCGCGTATTTCCGTTGAGATGACACAGTATAGACTATGGTTTGGAGAAACTTGAGCTGTCGTTTCGTGAAAGTTTGGGGCTGCGGTGCTTATGTGAAAAAGTTTCAGTCTGATAAGCTCGAACCCAAAGCGGACAAATGCATCTTCATAGGATATCCAAAACAGTTGGGTACATCTCCTATCTCAGATCCGGAAGCAAAGTGTTTGCTTCTAAAATGGGTCCTTTCTTGAGAAAAGGTTTGTCTCGAAAGAGTTGAGTGGGAGGGTGGTGGAACTTGATGAGGTTAGTGAACCGTCACTTCGACCAGTGTATAGCAGGGCGCATGAAGATGTTCCTGTGGCGCCTACACCAATTGAAGTGGAAACTGACGATGGTGATCATTGAGCTTCGGATCAAGTTACTACAAACCTCGTAGGCCGACAAGGTTGTGTACTACTATAGAGTGGTACGGTAACCTTGTCTTGGAGGTCAAGTTGTTGAACAACAATGAACCTACGAGCTATCGAGAAGCGATCGTGGGCCTGGATTCCGACAAATGGCTGGAGGCCATGAAATCCGAGAGAGGATCCATGTATGAAAACAAAGTGTAGACTTTGGAAGAAGTACTTGATGGTCGTAGAACTATTAAGTAAAGATGGATCCTTAAAAGAAAGACAGACGATGATGGTGAAAAGTCACCATTAAGAAAAGCTCGACTTATCGCAAAGATATTTCCGACAAGTTCAAAGAGTTGACTATGATGAGACTTTCTCAGTCATAGTGATGCTAAAAGTCTGTTGGAATTGTGTTAGCAGTTGTTGCATTATTTATGAAATAATGCACATAGGATGGCAAAACATTGTTTCCTCGACGGTTTCCTTGAGGAAAGGTTGTATGTGATACAACCAGAAGGTTTTATCGATCCTAAGGATGCTAACAAATATGCAAGCTCCAGCGATCCTTCTATGGACTGGTGCAAGCATCTCGGAGTTGGAATATACGCTTTGATGAGATGATCAAAGCTTTTGGGTTTGTACAAAGTTTATGAGAAACTTGTATTTCCAAAGAAGTGAGTGGGAGCACTATAGAATTTCTGATAAGTATATGTGGTTGACATATTGTTGATCGGAAGTAATGTAGAATTTATGTGAAGCATAAAAGGTTGTTTTAAAGGAGTTTTTCAAAGGAAGACATGGATAGAGCTACTTGAAACATTGAGCATCAAGATCTATAGAGATAGATCAAAATGCTAAATAGAACTTTCAACGGAATGCGTGCCTTGACAGGTTTTTGAAGGAGTTCAAAATAGATCAGCAAAGAAGGAGTTCTTGGCTGTCTTGTAAGGTGTGAATTTGAGTAAGACTCAAAACCCGACCACGGAAGAATAAAGAGAATGGACGAAGGTCGTCTTCTATGCCTTAGTCATAGACTCTACAGTATGCCATGTTGTGTACCGGACGTGATGTGTGCATTGCCATGAGTCTGTCAAGGGGTACAAGAGTGATCCAGGATTGAATCACTAAACAACGGTCAAAGTTATCCTTAGTAACTAATGGACTAAGGAATTTTTTATCGATTATGGAGGTGGTTAAAGAGTTCGTCGTAAAGGGTTACGTCGATGCAAGCTTTGACAGTAATCCGAATAACTCTAAGTAGTAAAACGGATTCGTATAGTAGAGTGGATATTTGGAATATTTACGAATAGCATGTAGTACCAACATCTATAAGATGACATAAAGATTTGTAAAGCGCACACGGATCTAAAAGGTTCAGAACCGTTGACTAAAACCTCTCTCACAAGCAAGATGTGATCAAACCCCAGAACTGTATGGGTGTTGGATTCGTTAAGATCACATAGTGAGGTGAACTAGATTATTGACTCTAGTGCAAGTGGGAGACTGTAGGAAATATGCCCTAGAGGCAATAATAAATTAGTTATTTTTATATTTCCTTGTGCATAATAATCGTTTATTATCCATGTTAGAATTGTATTGATTGGAAACTCAAATACATGTGTGGATACATAGACAACACACTGTCCCTAGTGAGCCTCTAGTTGACTAGTTCGTTGATCAAAGATGGTCAAGGTTACCTGGCCAGAGGCAAGTGTTGTCACTTGATAACGGGATCGCATCATTAGGAGAATCATGTGATGGACAAGACCCAAATTATAAACGTAGCATGTGATCGTGTCATTTTGTTGTTATTGTTTTCTGCGTGTCCAGTATTCATTCCTATGACCATGAGGTCATGTAACTTACTGACACCGGAGGAATACCTTGTGTGTATCAAAGGTCACAACGTTACTGGATTACTATAAAGGTGCTCTATAGGTATCTCTGAATGTGTCCTTGAGTTAGCATGGATCAAGACTCGGATTTGTCACTCCGTGTGACGGAGAGGTATCTCGGGGCCCACTCGGTCATACAACATCACATATAAGCCTTGCAAGCAATATGACTCAAGTGTGAGTCGCGGGATCTTGTATTAGGAACGAGTAAAGAGACTTGCCGGTAATGATATTGAAATTGGTATAGGGATACCGACGATCAAATTTCGGACAAGTAACATACCGAAGGACAAAGGGAATGTTATACGGGATTATATGAATCCTTGGCACAGAGGTTCAACCGATAAGATCTTCGTAGATTATGTACAATCCAATATGGGCATCCAGGTCCCGTTGTTGGATATTGACCGAGAAGTGTCTCGGGTCATGTCTACATAGTTCTCGAACCCGTAGGGTCTGCACACTTAAGGTTCGATGTTGTTTTAGTATAGTTGAGTTATATGTGTTGGTTACCGAAGGTTGTTTGGAGTCCCGGGTGAGATCACGGATGTCATGAGGGTTTTCGGAATGGTCCGGAAACAAGATTGGTATATGGGAAGTTGGTGTTTGGATTCCAGAAAGTTCTGGGGCATTGCCGGCAGTATACCGGGAGTGACGAATGGGTTCTGGGGGCCCACTGGGTGGGCCCACCATGCCCCAAGGGGTCCACGTGGGTTTATTGGATGTACAATAAGGTATAATGGGCTGACAAAGTCATCCAAGGAAAGCCCATGAGGAAAAAGTAGAAAAACCAAAAGAGGTGGGAAAATAAGGAAGGAGTCCTAATCCTAGTGGGATTGGAGAAAGACTCCTCCCTCCCACTTTGGCCGACCCAAGGAGGGTTTCCTTGGTGCGCCAAAGATGCCCAAGGCTGCCTCTCCCCTCCTCCTATATATACTAGAGGTTTAGGGCTTTTGAGACACAACTTTGCCACGTGCAACTCAAACCTACACCTCGTAGTTCTTCCTCTAGATTAGAATTCTGCGGAGCTCGGGCGGAGCCCTGCAGGAATAGATCATCGCCAACATCAGCGTGCCGTAACACTGCCGGAGAACTCATCTAATTCTTTGTCTCTCTTGCTGGATCAAGAAGGCCAAGATCGTCATCGAGCTGTACGTGTGCTGAACGCGGAGGTGTCGTCCGTTCGGCGCTAGATCGGAATGGATCGTGGGACAACGGTGATTTGGATCACGAAGTTGTACCACTACATCAACCGCGTTTCTTAATGCTTCCCGCTAAGCGATCTACAAGGGTATGTGGATCTAATCTTCTTTCGTAGATGAAAATCACCATGATAGGTCTTCGTGTGCGTAGGAAAATTTTGTTTCCCATGCAACGTTCCCCAACAATATATATATACAAAATATATGGCCCAATAGGCCCAAAAATAAGCCCATGAGGTTAAAAATATGCGGCCCAGCGTGCTAATCGGGCCAACATGCCGACCCGTTTAATAACCGGGCCATGCCTGGGCCTGGAGGCGCAGCCAACGGGCTGGCACGGCACGGCCCGATTAGTGAACATGCAGATGCGGGCCATGCCGTGTTGGGCCCGTTTACAATGGGCCGTCCTGTGCCGTGCCGTGTCTGCCCATTTTTCCACGTATGGAACCTGCTACTGAGAAACATGTCAGGCCAGCTAACGAATATGCTATGCCTAAAGAAAATGCTCCTTCACCAAAGTCTTCAACTGTGAAGAAAATCACTCTTCCTTCTGCTTCAGATGTGAAGAAAACCAAAGCTACTGAAAAGGAAGCTAAGAAGAGAAAGGCATCAACGACTTCAGAGTCCTCAGAAGCAAAATGTGTGAGGACTTTGGAAAGTTCCTCAATAGCTCCAATTGATGCCACACCAATCACCACTACACCATCTTATGTGATTGAGCCCTACGGTGAGGAATATATCATGTCGGAAGGGGGTGAAGAAATGGAAGAAAATCGCTCTGCTGCCTCCACATCCATGGATGAGGAAATTCAAGCCGATCAAATTCCTCAAGCATCAACTCCGCCTCCTCACAACACAGAGGTGACTGCTGAAGAAAAGGATGAAGATGTGGATATTGGCTTCACCAGTCTAGTTATGCATGATGAATTTTGGGAAAAAGCTCATCCTAATTCTCCATTGGGCGCTCCAATTCCTCAAATACATGAGTCCCCAGCAGCCACTAAAGTTCCGACTGGATCAGAAGCAAAGAGCACTTCGGCGAAGTCTATCCCGGAATAAGAATCAGCTGCATCATCTGATGAAACTGAAAAAAGGTTGAAGTAACGGCTGCGCCAATAACTGATACATCGGCTCAACATATTCCTCACACTGAAGAACATGTTGAAAGTGCAGTCATGCCCTTAATCGAGTTTTGGTGTTAATGACAACACATACATAGGAAACTAATCTTATTTGTTGACTGTATCTCAGGATGGCTTTTAAAGTACTCTTAGTAGATCAAGAATTATGTGCCAAGGTGGCTTGAGAAGATCGGGACTTATATGGCAAGAAGGCTCGGGATTGAGAAATAAGATGATGTAGCCTATCCTTTAATTTACTATTCTTGAGTATAGGGATCCCTCACTATTAAGAGGGGATCACGAGTTTTGCGATGAACTTGCTCAAACTACATCTCTACTTCTGTGCTCATGCCGCATCTCCACTGCTCGACTTTGATCCCAAGACAGAACCAATGCCTCGGACATCCGGCTCCCTCCGAACGTCCGAGGGCCGGACGCCTGACCACTTCAGAAATCTGGAACCTTATACCAGAGTCAAAGTCTCGGACATCCGGCTCCCTCCGGACGTCCGAGGGCCGGACGCCCGACCACTTCGGAAAACCAGAACCATATACCAGACTCAAAAGCTCGGACATCCGGCTTCCTCCGGACGTCCGAGGACCGGACGTCCGACTCCTTTCGGATATCCGGAGCCTTGCACCAGAGTCAAAAACCTCGGAATTCTGACCTCCCCTTGTCGTCCGAGGGCCGGACGTCCGACCGCTTTCGGAAATCCGGTGCCCTTGAAAAGAGCTGAACTCTCGGACGTCCGACCCTCTCTTCAGACGTCCGGTCCCTGTTCGATTACATAGTGGCCAACTGATATGAACACTCCTTCGGTCGTCCCACGCCTGTCGGACGTCCGGAAACCGTCGGACGTCCGACCACTGTCAGACTTAAGTGACCCCAACGGTTACTTTAGTCTCCCACTATATATACCCCCCTCCCACTTTGTGAGAGAGGGTCCAATACAACAAGAACACTTACAAGAACACGTTATTCCTCACTCACTCTTGCCTACACCCAATCTTAGATCCCAAGAGCATTTGTGAGCCCCTTTGAGTGTTGTTCCAATCAAAAGATAGATCGTCTCCTTCTCCTCCTCTCCACCAAAGTGATTTGTGATTTGAGCAAGTTTTGAGCAACCACCGTGATCTCGTTACTCTTGGAGGTTGGAGACTGCTAGGCGGTAGGAGTCTTCGGAGAGGAATCAAACCTTTGTGATTACCCCCCGAAAAGTTTGTGAGGGTTTGGAAGCCACCTCAAGGCTTACCACTAGTGGTTGAGAAACGCCTTCGTGGTGTTGTCTCAAAGGGAGAATAGGGTGAGCCTTCGTGGCATTGGTGTGCCTTCGTGGTAACATCCGCCCCTCTAATGGTGACGTAGCTTCCCTCCAAGGAAGTGAACATCGGGATACATCCTCATCTCTCTTGGAGTTGTGGTTATCCCTAACCCTAACTCTCTACTTGTGTTAATCCTTATTACGTACTTGCATTTGATTATAGTTTACCGCTTGCCTTACTTTACTCTAAATAGCTTACTCTTTGTCTTTGCAATTATTAGGCTCACTCTCATATTCCGCACCATTGCCTAAAATTGCTAAGTAACTATTAAAATTTGGAACTGTACCTATTCACCCCCCCTCTAGGTCCATCTCGATCCTTTTCACATGTGCCTGAAGGGACCGCTCGTATTCAAAATAAAGAAACTGTTGATGAACCATTTGTTGAAAATCCTCAAACAACAGTTGTTGTGGCTAAAATTCCTCAAGTTAATGAAATTCCTCACCCAAATCTTCAACCAATGCCTTGTCAGCCTTACTCCAAGTGGCCCAAGTTTCAAAAATAAGAATTCTATGATGAACATCACTTCTTCATTGGTGCAAATCCATATAAAAAACTTTGTATCGGGCACAGGAAGTTCTGGACCAGAACACAACTCAACTACTAAGTTGTTGTGCTCGTAGACAAGAAGATCTTTGTAAGTGCATCTAGTGCCCCCTTAGTGATTTTGGTGGTTTGAAGACTTATAGGTTAAGATAATGATATGTTTGTGAGTGTACACAGGCTCTATAAGTCGCTGAGGATTTTGAGTTATTCGATGAATATCGACCCCTAAAAATAAATGTCTTCGGGTCAAGACTTTGGTCATTCCTTGAAGACATTGATCGCAAAGAAATTGCAAAGAAAATTGTATTCCTCATGAAGATACTGAAGATGAGGAATTCAGTGTGTCCTAAAGAAAATACACCAAAGACTTTGAAGCTTGAAGAATTACTCTTTCTGTTTCATTTTCTTTATACTTGAGTCATAGGAACACTGTACTATTAAAAGGGGTCGAGGTAAAACTATGGAAGGAATTTCCTCATGATGCTCAAACAAAACCTACATCTACCAAATCCTCAAAGTGAGGAACATGAGAGACATGAGGACTTTCACACTTGAAAGTTCCGACCGTTGCCGCGCCATGCGCCACCTGTCCTAGATCTTATCCACCCAACGATCATATTATTAAAGGGCATTTATGTCAAATCATATTCGGATGATCCCAGGATAAAAATAGTCGCGCCCCACAACCACTAGCTGGTTGGCTGTTTTGAGAGAAACTGACACTAGTCATTTAGGGCAAGCCAAATTCCTCAGAGCCTTTGAGTGAAAATCACCAAGTGAGGAAATACCCCCAAACACCCAAACCCAAACAAAAACCCAAGTGATTGAGCATCACTGAAGAAGTTATTCCTATGTGGAACTGACGCTTGTTACCTTTGAGGAATGTGCATCCTCCAGACGGCTAGGTGTCATGGTCTAGAGCATCCAGTAGTCAATTGAGGATCACCGGGTGACCGAGTTTGTGAGGGTTTGGAAGTCTGCCCTCGAGACTTACCATGAGCGTGCGGCGAGGACTGTATGTCCTTAGCTCAAAGAGAATACGGTAGGGACTATGTGTCCCGGGACTGTGTATCATTTGGTTTCGATACCAAGCCACTACAAACCAGACGTACAACTGTCACAGAAGTTGGAACTAGGTCATCAACAACTGTCTTCATCGAGCTATTGGTTTATTTCCTCAACACTCTCATTTCATCAATTGCATGTTGAAGTCTTTCATCAGTACTGTTTGAAGAATTATACTGAAGACTTTCTCTGAATTTCCTCAACCTCAAATTCTTCACTTGAGTTATTCTTCACCTTCTTATCCTATACTTGTGACCTCTGCAAACTGATTCTTTGAAATCACGTTGAGTACTTTGCTTTAGACGTTTTTGCACTACTGACTTTGTACTATTTCCCCGGCACCCAGTTCATGATTGAGGACTTTTCTCACTAGGAATTTCCTCAGTGATGAAATTGTAAAATCGCCTATTCACCCCCCCCTCTAGTCGATATAACGCACTTTCAATTGGTATCACAACAAGGTACTCCCTTGTTTTGTGTGATTTTGGTTTAACCACCTGGAGTTTTAGTTATGCAAGGTATGATCAAGGTTACTGCAGGATGTCCTACCTTCGAAGGAAAGGACTTCCCCTACTGAAAGACCAAGATGCAAATGCATCTTCAAGCAACTGACATCGATCTTTGGTATATTCTGGAGAATGGTATTCCCTCCATCACTACTACTATCTGTGCCGCTGATGTGAAGAAGTTCAAGCAACTTGATTCTGAAGTGAAGAATATCATCTGTGGACACCTGAGCAAAGATCGGTATGGCAGAGTTAGTGCCTTGGGTACAGCTAAGCTTATCTGGGATAGGATGTCCATAGTCAATGAGGGAGTCTCAACACAGCATGACTATCGTATCGATGTTCTTCGCAATCTCTTCAATCGCTTCAAGAGGCTTGATAATGAAAGCTGCCAAGATACCTTTGATCGCCTCACTGACATCTCAAATGAATTGCAAGCTCTGGGAGCTAGAGACATCACTCACCATGAAGTTGTGAAGAAACTGCTACGATCTCTTGATCCATATATTGACAAATTGGTTCTCATGATCCAAGAACGAAGAGACTGCAAGATGCTTGATCCTGCTGATATACTTGAGAGACTCAGTACTCATGAATTCTAACAAGAAGAAAAGAGAGATTTGTATGGACCAAGCTATTGAAGACCTCGTGCGCTAAAGGCTAAGCCTGTTTCCTCATCTGAAGATGAAGAATCTCATTGCAGTCTTGGTGACCGTGAAGAACTTGGACATGAACTTGCTATGCTCGTGAGGAAATTCCAGAAGTTCACAAAGTGTGGCCAGTTCAGAAAATCTTCAAGAAAAGATATGAGGAAATCATAATCTTCATCTGAGAACTACAAGAAAAGAACTTGCCAAAAATGCAAGAAAACTGGTCACCACATTGTTGGTTGTCCTCGCTGGGTGAAAGGATCAAGAAAGAAGAAATACAAGGATGAAAGTTCTGATGACTTGAAGAAAAAGAAGAAATCTTCAAAGACCTCATCCGCAAAGTCCTCATCGCACAAGAAGACCAGTTTCAGAAAGGCGCGGGCACTCATTGGCAAGGAAATGGATTCTGAAGAAGAATCTGAGGAATGCGATGAAGAAGACGGTTCTGAAGTGGAGTCAGAGTCTAGTGTGGCGAGTCTTGCACTGGCTACCACATTCGTCAGCAAGTCAATCTTCAACCTTGAAGTAATGACAATGCCAACTACACTGATGAATATGCTAATGACTTCGCTCCAACCTATTGCTTCATGGCAAAAGGTTCAAAGGTACCAAACCACACTTCCTCCTCTGATTCTAGTGACTCTGAACCTAATGATTATCAAAAACCTAGTTACTATAAACTTGCCAACGTTGCCACTAAGCAACAAAGCGCCATTGAAAAGCTTCATAAAGTGCTAGACAAAAGCGATCATATGTTGAATGGCGAAATGAATCATACTCAAGTCCTCACTTAAGATGTTCAAAGTCTTCACTCTAGATTTTATAGTCCTCGAGATCGCTATGGCACACTCTTGGCTGATCATGAGAAACTTTCCTATGAATTTATTCAAAGGAAGCTTGATCTTGAGAAGTTAAGAATGTCCCATGATGATCTTTGAATGGAAAATGATTCATTGCTTGCTCAACAGATCAGTACAACTGAGGTAGAGTTCATTCCACCATGTCTGAAATGCATCGAGCGTGAAACTGCTAATTCTTCACCTGAATCATCAAATGCTTTTATCGCTATAAATTCTTCAACTATTACTGTGATATCGAATTCTTCACTTGAGGAAACCACAAATGCTACTAACAAAATGCGGATTGAAGGAATTATGCGTGACAGGCATATACAAAAGTCTCAAATGGCATCAAACCTTTGCGATGTGCTCAAAAAGCAGATTCTGAACAGGAACTCGAGGAAAAAGGACATTGCCTTCGAGAGGAAATTGAACGTTAATGGATCATACCGGAAACCTGAGAAGTACCCCAAAACATCATGGGTTGATGCCAAAGCCCTCCAATTGATCCATCTACTCTAACAGGCTTTGCATGTGAAATGTCCAATTCCTCTGATGAGTCATTTGACTCCAACTATAAACTGTTCAAAAATCAATCTGGTGAAGTATCTGCTTGATATGTTGGAACTAACTCTCGGAATGAACCCCCCGTGAGGAAAATCTGGGTCCCCAAAAGTTGCTTGGAAAATCTTCAGGAAAATATCCTCATGACACCACGAGTGAAGAACCAGAACCCCAGTGTAACAGCCCGAGACCGACGCTCCAGAAGATTCCCCTTTTATTCCATTGTCGTCGTGTGATTATTTGTTTGTCGCATCTTTTGAATCATCCGCATTGCATCGGCACTCTGTTACCGTCTGTTTTCAAAAACTTGCATCCGTCAATAGTTGTCGGTTCTCTCTCGTTTTGTCTTGTCCGTTTCGAGTCCAACCACACACGCACGCGTCCTCGGCATCGATAAGATGTCCATTTTTAAAGGTGTCTGTAAAATATTCTCGGATTGGGTTGAAACTTGGCGTGCGGTCTTAATATAGTGTGGGTAGGACGCGTGCCAAATTTCAACAGAATCGGACTCCGCTTGATACCCGAACGGTCGACCGTAGCGGCACCATCTTTGGTTTATCGTCGGACGTTTTTCGGTGTTTAAAACTCTCGTTGTCGGGCCGCAAACTTCACTCTCTCCTTAGCCACCAACACTGTACATAGCCTGATAACGTAGCCTAACCCCTAGCCATCGCCGGAGCCGTCCGATCGCGATCCAGCGGTCCGAAAATGGGCAAAATACCCTAACCCTAGACGCCTTTCCTATTTAAACAACTTACCCCTGCCTAATTTGTCCTAAAACCCTAGCCACCCTCGATCCTCACGCCCTCCAACCACCAGCCACCTCCCACCCCTAGCAAGCCGATGCGTGGACCCGCCCGCATCGTCGCTAGCACGCTCGCCCGAGACGATCCTCCCCACAAGCGCGTCTCCTCCCGCAGCCTGCCTCCGCCCCAATGCCGCACCACTAGGCAGCTACACCCAGCCCCGCCGCTGGCGACCTCGACCGGGTCAGTGCCTCGTCGCCCTCTCCTTCCTCCCCCTGCGCCATGTGCTCATCTTTCCCCCCCGTGCCCAGCAGGTCCCTGTCGGAGCTGAAGCTCCAAGGGCCGCCGAGCACCTCCGCTCCTCATCGCCGCCTCCCCGAGCGCCGCCGACCTCCTCCAGCGGCGGATCTGATGACCCCCACCTCAGATCCGCTCGCCCGTGCGCTCTGACCTCCTCTGGCGTCCCATGGTCGCCATGGCTAGCTCGGTATCGAGCTCCCGCCGCCGTTCGAGGCGTGCACTCGTGGTGCAGCCGCTTGGGCCTCTCTAGCCGCGGCCCATCTTGCCCCGCTGGACCGGACCAGCCTCGACTCTGCGCGGCTAGCGCCGACCGAGGCCCAGATCGCCCCAAGTCAGCCCATCGCGCACCTAGAGCCGGCCTCCTCCTCACCTGTGTTGAAGCCCACTAAGGTGAGTGCCTCCGCTAATCCCCGCCCACATGCGATGTTTAGTTTTGTTGCGCCCATGCCCTGTTGGCCTAGTTCAGCCTGATTCGGCCCGTAGCCTTTTTTATTTTCCGTGATTTAGCTACTTGCAGGTTCGTTCCGTATATTAAAACAACCGTAGTTTTTAAACCGTGGGCGGGTCAAAACAAGTTGTATATGTAACTTGACCATACTTTCATGTAGATTTATATTTTCAATCTCTCATGCATATTTTAAACTGTTATCCTTGATGTTTGCCTCATTTTGCGTGTCGTGTCATGCTAAAAACGGTTTAATTCGTAGCTACTATTCCGTAGCTCCGTTGGAGATGAGCCATATATGTAAATGGACTAGAACGACGAGTAGATTCACGTGAACCACTTTGTTTTGCCATTTAACAAACATAAAATGTGGTTAGGACAAATCTGGACAGATTTCAAAGGTAACGTGTGGGGTCAATTCGGATAGGCTATATGTCGTTTTCGGCCTCATTTAAAATGCGTAGATAGGTAGTTTATTTATGCTTCACCCCTTTCCATGTTTAACAACATTTAATATTGTCGTGTTAATAAATGGGAGTGAACTAAGTAAGTAAATGTGGAGTTTCGCCAATATGCAACTCTTTCCATATTGAGCTTCACTTAATGTGTAGTGTTTGATTGTGTGAATTGCCATGACATGCCTTGCATATTTGAAACTGAGCATGCATCATATGTGTTGTTCATCATGTCGTGCATGTGTGTGGTAAATATCGTGTGTTGATGCTTGCTTCCGATTTGCTTCGTCTCGATAGAGTTCCGCAAGCGTGTCGGATTGTGAGGACCCGTTCGACTACGTCGGTTCGTCTACTTCACGGAGTCGTTCTTCTTCCAAGCGGGATCTCAGGAATGATGATCATTTCCCTAGATACCATTACTATCATTGACATGCTAGTTGCTTCGTTTCTATCTCTATGTATCGATGCCTACCACCTGTTTAATAAGCGTCTCAACATTGCCATGAAAACCTTCAACCTTACTACAACCTAGCAAACCACTGATTGGCTATGTTACCGCTTGCTTAACCATGTGTTAGCGTTGCTAGTTGCATGTGCAGTTGCTTCCATGTGATTACATGGGTTCCTTGTTATATCACCCTATTATTGCTAATTAATTTAGTGCACCTATATACTTGGTAAAAGGTGGAAGGCTTGGCCTTCTAGCGTGGTGTTTTGTTCCACCTTTGTCGCCTTAGTTTCGGCTACCGGTGTTACGTTCCATAATTGAGTGCTCCTAACACGATCGGGGTTGTTATGGGGACCCCCTTGATAATTCATTATAGATTACGACTGGCCTGGCAAGGCCCAACTTTGGTACTACATTTTCCTAATAACTAATCAACCACCTAGGGAGTAATTAACTCGAGAAAACTTAATCAACCCCGGGCCAGTGCTCGTCATGAGTGTTGGTACAACCTGTCAACCGCCGGTGGCTACCAGGGCAACTCTATGTTTGGCCTACCGTAAGTTTGGACAATCCGTCGTGTCCTGAGAACGAGATACGCAACTCCTATAGGGACCGTCGACAGGTTGGGCGGCCTTGCTGGATTAGTTTTACCTTTTACGAAATATCTCTTGCATCGGGATTCCGGTGAGATTTTGGGCCTTCTCAGAGTTGAGATTTTCCACTAAGGAATCCGAGGAGATCACGAGTTTCATGATTGAGGCTTCCTATGCGGCTTGTGATAATTTCTGATGGACTAGTTGGAGCACCCCTAGAGTGTTAAATATTTCGAAAAGCCGTGCCCGCGGTTATGTGGCGACGTGGAAACTTTGTTTAACACCTGGTTCTAGACGACGTGAAGCAACTAATTAAAATGTGCCAACTGAGTGTGTAACTTTGATTGTCTCTTTTGCGAGCTCCTTATCCGATCGACGACACGGTGGGGTTATGTCTGATGTAAGTAGGTGTTCAGGATAATTCATTTGATCATCACTAGTTCACGTCCGCCATGCGTAGATCATCCCCCTCTTTTATTCTTGTACTCGCAAGTTGGCCACCTCAAATAAATTCTTAGTCGCTTGCTGCAGCCTCACCACTTAACCATACCTCACCCATTAAGCTTTGCTAGTCTTGATACCTTTGGAAATGAGATTGTTGAGTCCCCCGTGGCTCACAGATTACTACAACACGAGTTGTAGGTACAGCTAAAGAGTTACTTTGACGTGAGCGCACTGATTGTGCTATTTGGAGTTTCTTCTTGTTCTTCTTCATCGATCTAGGATGGGTTCCAAGCCGGCAGTGTGGGATATCAAGGATGGACATCGTTCTTTTATCGTTTGTTTTTGTCCGTAGTCGTACCCTGCTCTTCTTCATGATGATTGATTATGTTGTTGTATTAATGTGACTCTGATGTAGCTTGTGGCGAGTGTAAGCCAACTCTTTATACTCATCTTTTCAGTACATGTACTTGTAACGATATTCATTCTTGCGAAATGACGAGATGCGTTTTTATCCTTGTCGAGGCCCTCGCGCCAAAATAAGGATAGGACCGCATCTTGGGCGTTACACCCACATCAGATTCCTCAGGTGGACTAAAGTCTTCACGAGGATCAAATGGTCACAATTATGCTTGTACTCGCACTATTTCTTCTGATATGCAGGGAAACTACAAGGAACATGAATATGAGCATTATTACTCAAATAATTATGTTCATAAGTCCTCAAAGAATTTCTCTGTCTATTCATTTGAGTACCCTAACCCCCCTACTGTGAAAAGAAGTGCATTAGCTTCAACGCCTCCATTCTCATATGGTACTCGTAGGATGATGAATTCTTTGCCACCCCTTCATATGTGGGTGGTGAAGAAATCGAACTAATCACTTATGCAGGTCAGGTCTCCAAATGAAAGTCATCATCTGAGGTATTTGTTGGAGACCTGAGGAAATTGCTTGATTGGACGCAAGCTAAAACATGATAAAATGATAACATTTCACATGTCCTCAAATTTACTGTTTACGATGAAATTCTTGCCTGGTGAAATTGATATCATATTTTTCAAGTCTCAAGCATATGAGATGGTAAGTTGTACTAATTAATCTACAGGATGACAAAGCCAAGAATACAGAGTGGGTTCTTGACAGTGGTTGCACAAATCACATGACTGGTGATAAGAGCTTATTGATGAATATACCACAGACCCCATCACCACGGAAGCAAATCACATATGCTGATAAAGGTAAAAGCAAGGTATTGGGACTTGGTAAAGTGGTTATCTCTAAGGATCGGCACATGGACAAGGCCATGCTTGTCGAATCCCTTGGATTTAACCTCATGTCAGTCTCAATGCTTTGTGATCTTGATACTATTGTCATTTTTGGAAAATATAGATGTGTAGTCATCATGGAATCTGACAAATCCAAAGTAGTCGAAAGCTTTAGGAGAGGAGACTTGTACATTGTTGATTTTTTCATAGGTCCTCAACCAGCCACATGTTTACTAACAAAAATCTCAAAAGGCTGCCTATGGCATCGACGACTTGGTCATGCAGGCATGAGGAATTTGCACACACTAGCAAAGAAGAAGCATCTCATTGGCATCAAATCTGTCAAATTCCTTAAGGACCATCTCTGCGGTGCTTGTGAGTCTCGAAAAATAACCAGATCCAAACACCCCTCGAAGACTATCATGGCTACTGCTTGTCCGTTTGAATTGCTTCACATGGAATTGTTTGGACCTACTCATTATGCTACTCTAACGAATGCAGCATCTTTATATGGCTTTTTCATCGTTGATGACTATTCTCGCTATACTTGGGCACACATCATTCTGTATAAAACTGAAGTGCAGGAAGTCTTCAAACGATTTTCCTCAAGAGCCTCGACTAACTTCGGTGTGAAGATCAAACACATCAGGAGTGATAAAAGGACAGAATTCAAAAATACTGGTCTTGATGATTATCTTGATGAACTTGGTATTACTCATGAATTGTGTGCTCCTTATACTCCTCAACAGAGTGGCGTCGTTGAACTCAAGAACAGGACTCTGCTTGAAATGGCATGGACTATACTTGAAGAATATCAGACTCCTCGTCGCTTTTGGCCTGTAGAAATCAACATTGCTTGCCACATCATCAAGAGGGTGTATCTTCACAAATACCTCAAGAAAACCTCATATGAACTCCCCACTGACAAGAAACACAATGTAAGTTATTTCAAAGTCTTCGGTGCAAGATGCTCGTTTGGAGATCCTCACCATAGCTCAAAATTTGCACCTAAAGCACATGAGGGTTTTATGCTTGGTTACGGAAAGGACTCGCACACCTACAGAGTCTTCAACACCTATCACAACAAGGTTGTTTAAACTGTAGGTGTGTGGTTCGATGAAACTAATGGCTCGCAAAGAGAGCAACTGCCACCTGTGCTAGATAAATTGACTCCCGAGGAATATATTAAGCACAAGGCTACTGAAGATATCATTCCTACAAAGGAACAACCCCTTCTTGAAGAATTCATCCCCAACACTGATGAAACTCAAGAAGGTGCATCTGAGGAAAATGCTACAGATCAAATTCCTCAACCCAACCAAAGTCTTCAACTAGCTCATCCAAGGATTGCAAATGAAGTGGAACTTGACGAAATCCTCGATGACATCAATGCGCTCCTCTCACTCGCTCAAAAGCTTCACATTTAGTTAACTTTTGTGGGTATTCCTTCCTGGAACCTGAGTGGATTCAAGCCATGCAAGATGAATTTCTTCAGTTCAAGCTAAATGATGTATGGGAACTTGTCAAAATACCATATCCTCGTAAGCACAATATCATCGGCACCAAGTGGATCTACCGGAACAAACAAGATGATGATGGTCAGGTTGTGAGGAACAAGGCACGGCTTGTAGCCCAAGGCTACACACAGGTTGAAGGAATTGATTTTGATGAAACTTTTGCACCTGTTGCTAGACCTCAAGCTATTCGAATATTACTTGCTTATGCTAACCATAACAATATTACTCTATATCAAATGGATGTGAAAAGTGCATTCCTCAATGGTAAGCCTGGGGAAGAAGTATATGTTGCTCAGCCCCCAGGTTTTGAAGACCTGAAGTACCCTGACAAAGTCTTCAGACTCAGAAAGGCACTCTATGGCCTCAAGAAAGCCCCTCGGGCGTGGTATTATACATTGAAGGAATTCCTCATGAAGAAAGGCTTCAAACCCGGTTCACTTGATCCTACTCTTTTCACAAAATCCTATGACAATGAACTATTCGTGTTCCAAATATATGTCGACAACATTATTCTTGGCTGTACTGGCAAACATTACAGTGATGAATTTTCCTACATGATGGGTGAAGAATATCAAATGCCCATGATGGGGGAGCTGAAATTCTTCTTACGTGTGCAAATTCGTCAACAACGCAATGGCATCTTCATATCTCAGGAGAAATAACTCAAGGATGTTGTGAGGAAATTCAGCATGCATGAATGCAAAGGCGTCAAGATTCCTATGCCTACCACCGGCCACCTCTGCACTGACGAAAATGGTATAGATTTCGATCAGCACGTATATAGTTCTATGATTGGCTCTTTGTTGTACCTATGTGCATCTAGGCCAGACATTATGCTTAGTGTTTGCATGTGTGCACATTTTTGAGCAAAACCGAAGGAATCACACCATAAGGTTGTGAAACATATTCTTCGATATCTAGCTCACACACCAACACTAGGATTATGATACCCCAAGGGCTCAAATCTTCACCTCGTTGGATATTCTGATTCTGATTAGGTTGGTGACCATGTGGGTCGCAAGTCAACATCACGCACATGTCATTACCTCGGACGATCCTTAGCCCTTGGATCAGAGAAGATTTTGCAAGTTGTGGTGTGAGCTAAATATCCTAGAGTCTTCAAATGTTTTCTAAACATGCACACATCCTAACACTTATGCAAAATTAATGAGTTAGATGTGCAACACACGAAGTAACGATTTTCTTCAATAAATGAAGAATATCACTCTAAGTGTGAAGAAATTAATGAAGAATTGGTTCTCGGGGCCCTACGACAATTGTATGCGGCGCCTGAAATCATCATTCTTATACGGTGGATCACGCCACCACCAAACTTTGAAATTCTTCAAGATGAAAATTCTTCAATTTGAGACTTCTTCACAAATTCCTCAAAATTTTCAAATTCTTCAAAAATTTCAAATTCTTCAAAAAAAATTGTAATGATCTTCATTGACTATATATTATATAATGAGTTTTCAATGTCCTGAAGAGCATTCACTTATTGCTAACTCTTCAATATGGTATTTCTTCTAAGTGAATGTGATCGGACCCGACTCCCCTCTATGCTAAGCTCAACCCAGTCTATTCTCAATTCTTCATATGCGTTCTTTTTTACACTTGTTCAAAATCCTCACTGAGTTGTCAGCTGAGGACTTTGCAACAAAATCCTCAAAATTCAAAAATTAATTTTAACGTTACCAAAGTAACCGCACCCACTACTCACGATAGGATAACCACGATCTCCATCGCTTCGATCGTGGGTAGCACGTGTCATGCGGAGATGAAAGGGCAAGGGCAGCTTCGTCTGAAGTTTCCGCTTCATACCATTTTCACGTGAGCTATAAATAGCCCCTTTCCCCCCTGAGTCAAAAAATCTTCTCTCCCTCTCGACTCCTCCGCTCGAGATCAAAACCTAGCGCCGCCGCTAGCATCCTCGTCGTCGGTGAGGAACATCTTCACTGCCTCGACCTCGCCGTCGCCGGACTCACACCGACTGCAGAACATCTTCCTCCACCACCGTCGTAGCTGTCTTCAGTCGCCAAGTTAGGGCACTGAAGATCTGAGCCGAAGAACTTCAGTTTTTACTTCCCCAGTTCATTCTGTTCATCATACACGGTAATTAAAATCCTATTTAACCATCCTTGTTTGATCCATTTATTCTCTTTGGATTCGTGAAATCAGTTTGTCCTTGGAAAATCTATCAGCTATGCACACCCATGTCTAGAACACTTGATGAATTTCACTATGCCCCTAAATTCTTCACGAGATTCCTCAATTGTGTAAATTTTCGAATCTGCACAACTCTGGAACCCAAGATCAGAATGCTTAGTAGAATTCCTCAACACATTAGTAAAATTCCTCAACTTAAGAAAATTTTCAATTCCCTCAATCTGAGAACGCATATGACCTCTCCAAATTATTCGCACCTATACTCTGTTCATAGGTACAAAATGTCAGCTCACGAATCACTAGGTTCTGATCAACTTAACTCATTTGCAGCATTTCTTGAAGAAACGTTACATGTGTCCTTGAATTCCTCAAGAATACAAATTCCTCGGCAAAAACCTGCTGAAGAAAATGGAGGAAGACAGAAAACGGAAGGGTGGCAAGAAACTGGAACAGAACACTGCTTTTGAAATTCCAGAGGAAATATAGCTGAGTACTGCACGCCAGATGAAGAAATTCATGGTAAAGAGACCATGGAAAAACACAAGATAAGGCTTCAAAGGATTGAACGTAGATGAGCAAAGGAGTGGAACGAATACAGGTATGTTACTCCCAAGTATGCCAAGAAATTTGCCCTCAAACCTCGTTGCAAATGATTGCCACAGGGAGACCAACAAGCAACGCATGCCTCCAGTGTAGCCACAATTGAGGACTATCCTGATGAAAAAGACAAATATTTGTCTAAGCTAAAGAAAAAGGCAAAAGCTGCTAGAACACAGTTCAATGAGGATTCTGCTGCTGCTGCTACTTCTTCTGCTACAGAACAGCCTCAGAAGAAGGTCGTCTTGAAGAAAACATGTCTCAAGAAAAAACCCTCAACAACACTGTCAAAAGAGAAAGTTCCTCAGAAAGTTGCTACAATGACTGCCAAGTCCTGCAGCAAAGTCTTCATCTCCACTGCAGTCACAGCTCAAGCAGCATCAAGCAGAAAATTCAAGTTCCTTAGTACCATCTGCCTCAGGTTCAGCACTCAAATCCTCACCTGGCATACTAAAGACAAAGATGACTGCTGGAAGAGGAACAAGGCCAAGCCCAAGCAAGGTTGTCAACATTCCTTCTGCATCATAAGCAAGTGAAGAATATGATGATGAAACTCTTCAAGCCATCATCAGAAACAAGCAAGAAAGGGTTGCACAAGCTAGAGGCAACACCATTCCCCTCGCACTAGATCTGAAAGTTGTGCTGAACTTCATCGACCTTTGGTATCAGGATCCAAACACACCAATTGATGATTTGAAACTTCCACCTGGACTCAGTCATATGGTCACTTCATTCATCAATGAGGAAAAATCGAAGGATTAGCAAGCCACCATCTGGAGGGAGCAGAGGTTCCACAACCTCATCAAGTTCTATCTTCCTCCCACTCAATTCTTTCGAGAGAAACTCCTTCTCAAGAAAAGATTTGTTCTTAGCAACAAACACTTTGCCCTCGGATCTGAGATAGAAGGTGTACCCAACTGTCTCTTTTGGGTAACCTATGAAGTCGCACTTTTCCGCTTTGGGTTCCAGCTTTTCAGGCTGAAGCTTTTTGACATAAGCATCGCATCCCCAAACTTTAAGAAACGACAACTTTGGCCTATTGCCATGCCATAGCTCATATGGTGTCGTCTCAACGGATTTTCATGATTCCCTGTTTAAAGTGAATGCAGCTGTCTCTAATGCATAACCCCAAAACGATAATGGCAAATTAGTAAGAGACATCATAGATCGCACCATATCTAACAAAATACGATTACGACGTTCGGACACACCATTACGCTATGGTGTTCCAGGTGGTGTCAACTGTGAATCGATTCCACGTTGTCTTAAGTGAGCACCAAACTCGAAACTCAGATATTCACCCCCTCGATCTGATCGTAGGAACTTGATCTTCTTGTTACGATGATTTTCAACTTCACTCTGAAATTGTTTGAACTTTTCAAACGTTTCAGACTTGTGCTTCATCAAGTAGATATATCCATACCTACTCAAATCATCAGTGAAGGTGAGAAAATAATGATATCCGCCGTGCGCCTCCACACACATTAGAACGCACACATCAGTACGTATGATCTCCAATAAGTCACTTCACGCTCCATTGTTCCGGAGAACGAAGTCTTAGTCATCTTGCCCATGAGGCATGGTCCGCACGTGTCAAGTGATTCAAAATCAAGTGACTCCAAAAGCCCATCATCATGGAGTTTCTTCATGCGCTTTACACCAATATGACCAAAGCGGCAGTGCCACAAAAAGGTGGCGCTATCATTGTCAACTCTACATCTTTTGGTCACAATGTTATGTATATGTGTGTCATCACAATCAAGATTCAATATGAACAAACCCCTCACATTGGGTGCATGACCATGAAATATATTACTCATAAAAATAGAACAACCATTATTCCCTAACTTAAATGAGTAACCGTCTCGCAATAAACAAGATCCACATATAATGTTCATGCTTAACGCAGGCACTAAATAACAATTATTTAAGTTCATGACTAATACTAATGGTAACTGACGTGAGACTGTGCCGACGGCGATTGCATCAACCTTGGAACCATTTCCCACACGCATCGTCACTTCATCCTTCGCCAGCCTTCGTTTATTCCGCAGTTCCTGCTTCGAGTTGCAAATATGAGCAACAGAACCGGTATCAAATACCCAGGCACTACTACGAGAGTTGGTTAGGTACAAAACAATAACATGTATATCACATATACCTAGTTTGGCGTTGGCCGCCTTCTTATCAGCCAAATACTTGGGGCAATTGCGCTTCCAGTGACCCATCCACTTGCAATAATAGCACTCTGTTTCCGGCTTAGGTCCAGCCTTGGGTTTCTTCATCGGATTGGCAACAGTTTTGCCGCTCTTTTCGGAGTTACCCTTCTTGCCTTTGCCGTTTCTCTAGAAACCAGTGGTCTTATTGACCATCAACACTTGATGTTCTTTCTGGAGTTCTGACTCTGCGACTTTTAGCATCGCGAATAACTCGCCGGGTGACTTGTTCATCCCTTGCATGTTATAGTTGAACACAAAGCTCTTATAGCTAGGTGGAAGTGATTGAAGAAATATGTCAGTGATAGCCTATTGCGGGAGTTCAATCCCCAGCTCAGCTAGACGGTTTGAGTACCCAGACATTTTGAGCACATGTTCACTAACAGACGAATTCTCCTCCATTTTGCAAGCATAGAATTTATCTGAGGTCTCATACCTCTCGATCCGGGCGTTCTTCTGAAAGATAAACTTCATCTCCTAGAACATCTCATATGCTACATGACGTTCAAAGCGTCGTTGAAGTCCCGGTTCCAAGCCATACAAGACTGCACATTGAACTACTGAGTAGTCCTCCTTACGTGATTGCCAAGCGTTCAAAACATCTTGGTCAGACGTAGCGGCTGGTTCATCTCCTAGCGCTGCATCAAGGACATAATTCTTTTTCCCAGCTTGTAGTATGAGCCTTAGATTACGAGACCAGTCTACAAAGTTGCTACCATCATCTTTCAGCTTAGCTTTCTCTAGGAACGTATTCAAATTCAGGGTTGCTACTGAGCCACTGATGTACAACATAAAATATTGCAAAGTGGACTTAGACTATGTTCAAGATAATTAGAGTTTAACTAATAAAATTACTGATAAACTCCCACTCAAATAGACATCCCTCTAGTTACTTGAGTGTGGCATGATCCAAATTGACTAACTCAAGTCCGATCATCACGTGAGTTGAGTGAAGTTTCAGTGGTAAACATCTCTATGCTAATCATATCAACTATACGATTCATGCTCAACCTTTCGGTCTCTTGTGTTCCGAGGCCATGTCTGCACATGCTAGGCTTGTCAAGTTTAACCCGAGTGTTCCGCGTGTGCAACTGCTTTGCACCCGTTGTATGTGAACGTTGAGTCTATCACACCCGATCATCACAGGGTGTCTCGAAACGACGAACTGTCATAATGGTGCACAGTCGGGGAGAACACAATTTTATCTTGAAATTTAGTGAGGGATCACCTTATAATGCTACCGTCGTTCTAAGAAATATAAGGTGCACAAAAGGATTAACATCACATGCAATTCATAAGTGACATGATATGGCCATGATCTTGTGCTTCTTGATCTCCATCACCAAAGCATCGGCATGATATTCATCATCACTGGCGCCACACCATGATCTCCATCATCGTGCCGCCATCCAGGTTGTTGTGCTCTCTATGCTATTACTACTAAATCTACAACCTAGCAACATAGTAAACGCATCTGCAAACACAAATGTTAGTTTAAAGACAACTCTATGGCTCCTGTCGGTTGCCGTAGCATCGACGTGCAAGTCGAAATTTAACTATTACAACATGATCATCTCATACATCCAATATATCACATCATGTCTTTGGCCATATCACATCACATGCATACCCTGCAAAAACAAGTTACACGTCCTCTAATTTGTTGTTGCATGTTTTACGTGGCTGCCATGGGTATCTAGTATGATCGCATCTTACTTACGCAAAACCACAACGGAGATGTGAAAATTGCTATTTAACCTCTCTCCAAGGACCGCCTCGGTCAAATCCAATTCAACTAAAGTTGAACAAACAGGCACCCGCCAGTCATCTTTATGCAACGAGTTGCATGTTAGTCGATGAAACCGGTCTCTCATAAGCGTACGAGTAATGTTGGTCCGGGCCGCTTCAATCCAACAATACCGTTGAATCGAGAAAAGACTAAGGAGGGCAGCAAATCAAACATCAGTTCCCACAAAAACTTTTGTTTTCTACTCGAGATTACATCTACGCATGAATCTAGCTCATGATGCCACTGTTGGGGAACGTTGCATGAGAAACAAAAAAAATGCATACGCACACGAAGACCTGTCATGTTGATGTTCATCTACGAGAGGGAGATCGGATCCACATACCCTTGTAGATCGCTAAGTGGGAAGCATTAAGAAATGTGGTTGATGTAGTGGAATAGCTTCGTGATTCAAATCACCGTCGTCCCACGATCCGTTCCGATCTAGCACCGAACGAACGACACCTCCGCGTTCAGCACAAGTACAGCTCGATGATGATATCCGCCTTCTTTATCTAGCAAGAGAGACGAGGAAGTAGATGAGTTCTCCGGCAGCGTGACGGTGCGCTGGTGATCGTGATGATCTATTCCTGCAGGGCTCCGCCCGAGCTTCGTAGAAAACCGATCTAGAGGAAGAACTATGAAGTAGAGGTTTAGGGTTGCACGTGGGAAAAGTTTTGTCTCCAAAACCCTAAAACCTCTAGTATATATAGGAGGAGGGGAGGGGCTAGCCTTGGGGCTCAAGGGAGCCCCTAGGGTGCCGTCCGAGAGAGGAGGAGGAGACTCCAACTCCAGTTCGGTTTGGGAAGGAGGAGTCCCCTCCTTCCTTCCCACCTCCCTCTCTTTTTTCCTTTTTGGTTTTTTTCCTTAGCCGACATAGCCCACTTGGGCTGGCCTCACCAGCCCACTAAGGGATGGTGAGCCACCCTTGGGCTATTAGGCTCACTCCCGGGTGTGGGCCCCTCCCGGTAAAAACTCGAAACCCATTCGTCACTCCCAGTACATTGTCGGTAATGCCCGAAATCTTTTCGGACCATTCCAGAAATCCTCGTGACGTCTGTGATCTCATACGGGACTCCAAACAACCTTCAGTCACCAACACCTATAACTCAACTATACTGAAACGTCACTGAACCTTAAGTGTGCAGACCCCGCGGGTTCGAGAACTATGTAGACATGACCTGAGACACTCCCCGATCAATATCCAACAATGGGACCTGGATGTCCATATTGTATCCTACATATTGTACGAAGATCTTATTGGCTCCCTTTGTCCTTCGGTATGTTACTTGTCCGAGATTTGATCGTCGGTATCCCTATACCTATTTCAATCTCGTTACCGGCAAGTCTATTTACTCGTTCCGTAATACAACATCCCGTGACTAACACATTAGCCACATTGCTTGCAAGGCTTATATGTGATGTTGTATTATCGAGTGGGCCTCGAGATACATCTCCGTCACACGGAGTGACAAATCCCAGTCTTGATCCTGTTGGAAATATGCCCTAGAGGCAATAATAAATTAGTTATTATTATATTTCTTAGTTCATGATAATCGTTTATTATCCATGCTATAATTGTATTGATTGGAAACACAGTGCATGTGTGGATACATAGACAAAACACTGTCCCTAGTAAGCCTCTAGTTGACTAGCTCGTTGATCAAATATGGTCAACGTTTCCTGACCATAGGCAAGTGTTGTCACTTGATAACGGGATCACATCATTAGGAGAATCATGTGATGGACTAGACCCAAACTAATAGACGTAGCATGTTGATCGTGTCATTTTGTTGCTACTGTTTTCTGTGTGTCTAGTATTTGTTCTATGACCATGAGATCATATAACTCACGGACACCGAAGGAAAGCTTTGTGTGTATCAGATGTCGCAACGTAACTGGGTGACTATAAAGATGCTCTACAGGTATCTCCGAAGGTGTTCTTTGAGTTAGTATGGATCGAGACTGGGATTTGTCACTCCGTGTGACGGAGAGGTATCTCGGGGCCCACTCGGTAATACAACATCACACACAAGCCTTGCAAGCAATGTGACTTAGTGTAAGTTACGGGATCTTGTATTACGGAACGAGTAAAGAGACTTGCCGGTTAACGATATTGAAATAGGTATGCGGATACTGACGATCGAATCTCGGGCAAGTAACATACCGAAGGACAAAGGGAATGACATACGGGATTATATGAATCCTTGGCACTGAGGTTCAAACAATAAGATCTTCGTAGAATATGTAGGATCCAATATGGGCATCCAGGTCCCGCTATTGGATATTGACCGAGGAGTCTCTCGGGTCATGTCTACATAGTTCTCGAACCCGCAGGGTCTGCACACTTAAGGTTCGACGTTGTTTTATGCGTATTTGAGTTATATGGTTGGTTACCGAATGTTGTTCGGAGTCCCGGATGAGATCACGGACGTCACGAGGGTTTCCGGAATGGTCCGGAAACGAAGATTGATATATAGGATGACCTCATTTGATTACCAGAAGGTTTTCGGAGTTACCGGGAATGTACCGGGAATGACGAATGGGTTCCGGGAGTTCACCGGGGGGCAACCCACCCCGGGGAAGCCCATAGGCCTTGGGGGTGGCGCACCAGCCCTTAGTGGGCTGGTGGGACAGCCCAAGAAGGCCCTATGCGCCATAGGAAGAAAATCAAAGAGAAAAGAAAAAAAAGGAGGAGGTGAGAAAGGGAAGAAGGACTCCACCTTCCAAACCAAGTTGGATTCGGTTTGGAAGGGGAGACCTTCCCCCTTTGGCTCGGCCGACCCCCTTGGGGCCTCTTGAGCCCCAAGGCAAGGCTCCCCCTCTCCCCCCTATATATACGGAGGTTTTAGGGCTGATTTGAGACGACTTTTCCATGGCAGCCCGACCACATACCTCCACGGTTTTTCCTCTAGATCGCGTTTCTGCGGAGCTCGGGCGGAGCCCTACCGAGACAAGATCATCACCAACCTCCGAAGCGCCGTCACGCTGCCGGAGAACTCTTCTACCTCTCCGTCTCTCTTGCTGGATCAAGAAGGCCGAGATCATCGTCGAGTTGTACGTGTGCTAAACGCGGAGGTGCCGTCCGTTCGGCACTAGATCGTGGGACTGATCGCGGGACGGTTCGCGGGGCGGATCAAGGGACGTGAGGACATTCCACTACATCAACCGCGTTCACTAACGCTTCTGTTGTACGGTCTACAAGGGTACGTAGATCACACATCCCCTCTCGTAGATGGACATCACCATGATAGGTCTTCGTGCGCGTAGGAAAATTTTTGTTCCCCATGCGACGTTCCCCAACAGATCCATGCTAACTCAACGGACACCTTCGGAGATACCTGTAGAGCACCTTTATAGTCACCCAGTAACATTGCGACATTTGAAACACATAAGGAATTACTCCGGTGTCAGTGAGTTACATGATCTCATGGTCATAGGAATGAATACTTGACACGCAGAAAACAATAGCAAGAAAATTACATGATCACATGCTACGTTTATAGTTTGGGTCTTGTCCATAACATCATTCTCCTAATGATGTGATCCAGTCATCAAGTGACAACACTTGCATATGGTCAGAAAACCTTAACCATCCTTGATCAACTGGCTAGTCAACTAGAGGCTTACTAGGGACATTGTTTTGTCTATATATCCACACATGTATCTATGCTTTCATTTAATAAAATTATAGCATGGATAATAAACGATTATCTTGAATCAGGAAATATAATAATAACTATTTTATCATTGCTTCTAGGGCATATTTCCAACACCCCAAGGGTGATGACTAACAGAGAGCTTCTCCTCAGTCTTCATCAGAAAGTCGATCACAATCACAAGTGCGTAAAACGCCAGTTTGGCTCCATTGTGAAAACCCTCAATGAGACTCAAAATGATGTGAAGAAAAATCACTATTATCTTCATAAGGTATTTGAGCGCACTTGGGCCATATTGTGTCACCTGAAGACTCCAAAGGAACTTGAAGAATTGGAATTCACTCGGGACTTTGATTGGTTATGGCCACCAAAGAAGAAATTCAAGAATATTCTAGTTCCTGACCTGGTGGACAACTCATCTTCTTCATTCAGCATCATTGATTCAGATGAAGAACCTGCAGATACTGCAACTGGACCAACAAGGAAGTCTGACTCAAAGAATTCTGACGCCTCTTCCTCAATACAGAAGTTAAGATCTTCATGGGTTTTATTTCTCAGTTTTGTCCCTTTTTGTCACTTGATGACAAAGGGGGGGAATCTGAGAGTTAGTCTTCAAGCGGGTCAAATTTATGAGCTTATAAACTTTATTAAGTTACAAACTCTTGGTTCTTGTGAAGCTTTTGATGTAATGAGTTGTATCTTAAGCCCGATGGTGTTCTGACAATTTTGAGCGTTTTTCCTCGCATGCTTATTCCTCAAGTTAATTAATGCATGCATGCTGAAATTCGTCAGACACCATTTTTCATCATGCATTTCAAATTCCCCATACTATATGTTAAATGCATGCATGAATTACAAGATACAGGGGGAGACCTCCATGATATATATCATCAATGTGCATTTGACGTACAAAGCAAATTCCTCAAAACATGCACATCTTCACGGGGAATTTCTTTGTATCTTACCTTCAAATTCCTCAAACTCAGTACTTACATTTCATATTATTACTCCCGTTGAAAACTTAACCTATTTGTCATCAACCACCAAAAAGGGGGAGATTGTAAGTGCATCTAGTTCCCCTTAGTGATTTTTGTGGTTTGAAGACTTGTAGGTTAAGATAATGATATATTTGTGAGTGTACACAGGCTCTATAAGTCGCTGAGGAGTTTGAGTTATTCAATGAATATCGACCCCGAAAAATGAATGTATTCGGATGAAGATTTTGGTCATTCCTTGAAGACTTTGATCGCGAAGAAATTGCGAAGAAATTGATATTCCTCATGAAGATATTGAAGTTGAGGAATTTGGTGTGTCCTGAAGAAAATACACTGAAGACTTTGAATCTTGAAGAATTACTATTTCTGTTTCATTTTCTTTATACTTGAGTCATAGGAACATCATACTTTTAAAGGGGGTCGAGGTAAAACTATCGAATGAATTTCCTCATGATGCTCAACCCAAACCTACATCTACCAAATCCTCAAACTAAGGAACATGAGAGACATGAGGACTTTCATAGTTGAAAGCTCCCACCGTTGCCGCGCCACGCGCCACCTGTCCCAGATCTTATCCACCCAACGGTCATATTATTAAAGGGCATTTATGTCAAATCATGTCGGGATGCTCCCACGCTATAATTAGGCGCCCCCACAACCACTAGCTGCTTGGCTGCTCCGAGAGAAACTGACACTAGTCATTTAGAGCAACCCACATTCCTCGGAGCCTTTGAGTGAAAATCATCAAGTGAGGAAAACCCCAAACACCCAAACCCAAACCAAAACCCAAGTGATTGAGCATCACTGAAGAAGTTATTCCTGTGTGGAACCGACGCGTGTTACCTTTGAGGACTGTGCATCCTCCAGACGACTAGGCGTCCTGGTCTAGAGCATCCAGCAGTCAATTGTGGATCACTAGGTGACCGAGTTTGTGAGGGTTTGGATGTCTGCCCTGAAAACTTACCATGAGTGTTGGGCGAGGACTGTGTGTCCTTAGCTCAAGGAGAATACGGTAGGGACTATGTGTCCCGGGACTGTGTGTCCTTTGGTTTCAATACCAAGACGCTCCAAACCAGACGTACAACTGTCACAACAGTTGGAACTGGGTCATCAACAACTGTCTTCATCGAGCTACTAGTTCTATTTCCTCGATACTCTCATTTCATAAATTGCATGTTGAAATCTTTCGTTAGTACTGTTTGAAGAATTTGACTGAAGACTTTCTCTGAATTTCCTCAACCTCAAATTCTTCACCTGCTTATCCTGTACTTGTGACCTATGCAAACCAATTCTTTGAAACCACGTTGAGTACTTTGTTGTAGACGTTTTCGTACTTCTGAGTTTGTACTATTTCCGTTGCACTCACTTCATGACTGAGGACTTTCCTCACTAGGAATTTCCTTAGTGATGAAATTGTAAAAATCGCCTATTCACCCCCCCCTCTAGTCGATATAACGCACTTTCAATCTTCCACCTTACGCATATTCCTCATGGAGATATGGAAGAAACTCCGTGCTTTACCCCAGTTCTGAGTGTTCTTCAAGATGCAGGGCTACTAAAATTCTGCACGGATATCATTAACTGGAATACAAAGATTATCCTTCAGTTCTATGATCTTGGACTAGATGACTGATAATACTCACTTTACTGCTCCAGCCACTAAATTGCTTCAAGCTCTGCCAGTTCCAATTCCTTCAGATGAAGCAAGATGTTCTATGATGAAAAAGAGCTGCCAAATCATCTGATGGAAGTACTCATGAAGCCATTAGCACCTGGAAATCCTCCAAGGACTCAATTCCTCGTGAAGAAACTGAGATATGTGCCCAGAACAGTCTACAAGATCTTGGCTTACTCATTTGCTCCTATCAACGGTCTTGACTCTGAAGAAGATGTTATGGGGATGATGAAGAACATGTTGTTTAACATCATCCATGGAATCCCAATAAATCTTTACGAATTCTTCTTGAGGACATTGGCTAACAATGACTTGTCACCATTTGAGTTGAAGATATATGCGCCATGGATTATAAGGTTCATCAGAACCACATCCTCAATCCACTATCAGGCTGATTTTCAGAATCGCCTCAGTTACCTGCCTCCTCTTCAAGTCATCAAGTCTGAGGGCAAAGGCAAGTCTGTGATCTTATCCACTCAACAGTCATATCATTGGGGGCATTAATATCAAATCATGTCGGGATGCTCCCCGGCTATAAATAGCCACCCCCTACAACCACTAGTTGGTTGGCTCCCCCGAGAGAAACTGACACTTGTCATTTAGAGAAACCCACATTCCTCAAAGCCTTTGAGTGAAAATCGTCAAGTGAGGAAAACCCCAAACACCCAAACCCAAACCAAAACCCAAGTTATTGAGCATCACTGAAGAAGTTATTCCTGTGCGGAACCAACGCATGTTACCTTTGAGGACTGTGCATCCTCCAGATAGCTAGGCGTCCTGGTCTAGAGCATCCAGCAGTCAATTGTGGATTGCTGGGTGATTGAGTTTGTGAGGGTTTGGAAATCTGCCCTGAAGACTTACCATGAGTGTTGGGTTAGGACTGTGTGCCCTTAGCTCAAGGAGAATACGGTAGGGACTGTGTGTCCTGGGACTGTGTGTCCTTTGGTTTCAATACCAAGCCGCTCCAAACCAGACATACAACTATCACAGCAGTTGGAACTGGGTCATCAACAACTGTCTTCATCGAGCTACTAGTTCTATTTCCTCAATACTCTCATTTCATCAATTGCATGTTTAAATCTTTCATTAATATTGTTTGAAGAATTTGACTGAAGAGTTTGAGCGAAAATCATCAAGTGAAGAAAAACCGCAAACACCCAAACCAAAACCAAAACCCAAAGTGATTGAGCATCACTGAAGAGATTGTTCATGTGTGGAACCGACGCTTGTTACCTTTGAGGTTTGTGCATCCTACAGACGGTTAGGCGTCAATGGTTTAGAGCATCCAGTAGTCAAATGTGGATCGTCGGGTGACCGAGTTTGTGAGGGTTTGGATGTCTATCCTAAAGACTTACCACGAGTGTTGGTCGAAGACTGTGTGTCCTTAGCTCAAGGAGAATACGGTAGGGAGTGTGTGTCCCGGGACTATTTGTCCTTTGGTTTACATACCAAGCCGCTCCAAACCAATTGTACGACTGTCATAGCAGTTGGAGCTGGGTCATCAAACCATTGTCTCCATCGAGCTACGTGTTCTATTTCTTCAACTCTTTTCATTTCCTCAATTGCATGTTGATTACTTTGATCTATACTGTTTGAAGAATTTGACTGAAGACTTTCTCTAAGATCTCACCTCAGATTCTTAAATTAAGTTATTCATCACATGCTGATCCTCATCAGGCGACCTGTGCAACCTGAACGTCTCGCCTCACTCTCGGGACTAAGCTATAGCCATGTTTGCACATCCGTTTAAGTACTTATTCTGCTGCACTGCGTTCATGACTGAGGACTTCCTCACTAGGAATTTCCTCAGTGATGAATTTGTAAAAATCGCCTATTCACATCCCCCCCTCTAGTCGATATAACGCACATTCAAGAACCCGTAGCTCGATGAAGAAAATGGTTTGATGACCGAGTTCCAACTGCTCTGGCAGTCGTACGTCTGGTTTGGAGCGGCTTGGTATTCAAACCAAAGGACACATAGTCCCTACTGTATTCTCCTTGAGCTAAGAAAACACAGCCCCCGCCCAACACTCGTGGTAAGTCTTCAGGGCAGACTTCCAAACCCCCACAAACTCGATCACCCATCCACAATTTACTGCATGATGCTCTAGACCATGACGCCTAACCGTCTCGAGTGTGCACAGTCCTCAAAGCTAACAAGCATCGGTTCCACACACGAACAATCTCTTCAGTGATGCTCAATCACTTTGGGGTTTATTGGTTTTGGTTTGGGTGTTTGGGGTTTTTCCTCACTTGATGATTTTTGCTCAAAGTCCACGAGGATTGGGTTGCACTAAATGACTAGTGTCAGTTTCTCTCGGAGTAGCCAGCCAACTAGTGGTTGTGGGGGCGGCTATTGATAGCATTGGAGCATCCCCACATGATTTTACATTAATGCTCCCAATGATATGATGGTTGGCTGGATAAGATTGGGGACACGTGGTGTGCGGCGCGGAAACGGTCGGATCTTTCAATTGTTTAAGTCCTCGTGTCTCTCATGTTCCTCACTGGTAGGCAGTAGGCCCTGGCGAAATCCTAACTCATGAGTTCGTGCAATTTCTTCGGCGACTAGAAGAACTTTGTCTCTAACACTGAATACTTTGACTAAACTGTGAGATATTTTTAAAGCCTTCACCTAAAGGATTTGGTATGTGTAGGTTTTGCATTGAGCATCATGAGGAAACTTTTCCTTAGTATTACCTCGACCCCCTTTAACAATACGGTGCTCCTATGACTCAAGAAAGAAGAAAGTGAAATAGAAAGAGTAAATCTTCAAGCTTCATTTTCAGAGCATTTTCTATGGGATGCACCAAATTCCTCATTTTCAGTCTTCATGAGGAATAGCAATTTCTTCGCTATCAAAGTCTTCAAGGAATGACCAAAGTCTTCACCCGAAGACATACATTTTTAGGGGTGGATATTCTTCGAATAACTCAAACTCCTCAGTGACTTATAAGGCATCTAGTGCCCCTTAGTGATTTTGGTGGATTGAAGACTTATAGGTTGAGAGACTAATGTGTTTGTGAGTGTACACAGGCTCTGTAAGTCGCTCGGGAGTTCGAGTTATTCGAAGAATATCGACCCCTAAAAATGTATGTCGTCGGCTGAAGACTTTGGTAATTCCTCGAAGACTTTGACAGTGAGGAAGTTGGTGTGTCCATGAAGAAATTGATGCGAGGACTTTGAAGCGTGAAGACTTTTGTTTTCATAGTATCGGTTCCTGCATTTTGTGTCATAGGACCACCATACTGTTAAAGGGGGTCGAGGTAAAACCGAGGAAATTTTCCAAGTGATGCTCATCTCAAAGCCTACACATACAAATCCTTCGAGTGAAGCCTTTGGAAATCTTTTATAGTTTAGTCAAATTCTTCAGTAACAGAGACGAAGATCTTCTGGTCTCTAAGGAATTTGCTGTAACTGAGGAGTTAGGTTTTCACTAGTGTGAATTACCTACAGTGAGGAACATGAGTGACATGAGGACTTTCACAGTTGAAATGTTACGACCATTGTTGCGCCGCGCGCCAGCTGTCCACAACCTTATCCACGTAACGGTCATATTATTTGGGAATTTATGTCAAATCATGTCGCGATTGCTCCCAGGCTATAAATAGTCGCCCCCATAACCACTAGCTGACTGGCTGCTCCGTAAGAGAAACTGACACTTTTCATTTGAGAGCAACCCATTCCTCGAAGACTTTGAGAGAAAATCATCAGTGAGGAAAAACCCCAAACACCCAAACAAAAACCCAAAAATCCCAAAGTGATTGAGCATCACTAAAGAGATTGTTCCTGTGTGGAACCGACGCTTGTTACCTTTGAGGACTGTGCATCCTCGGGACGGTTAAACGTCATGGTCTAGACCATCCAATGGCCAACTATGGATCATCGGGTGACCGAGTTTGTGAGGGTTTGGAAGTCTGCCCTGAAGACTTACCACAAGTATTGGACGAGGACTGTGTGTCCTTAGCTCAAGGAGAATACGGTAAGGACTGTATGTCCTGGGACTCTGTGTCCTTTGGTTTAAATACCAAGACACCCCAAACCAAACGTACGACTGTCGTAGCAATTGGAACTAGGTCATCAAACCATTGTCTTCATCGAGTACCTGGTTCTATTTCATCAACCCTTTTATTTCCTCAGTTGTATGTTGATGAAATTGATCATTACTGTTTGAAGAATTTGCGTGAAGACTTTCACTATTTCCTCACCCCAAATTCTTCACTTTACAAATTCTTGACCTGCATATCCTAAACACGCTACTTGTGCAAACCGAATGTTTCATTTCATCCTGAAGAATATGCTAATGTTGTTTTGCATGCTCGCGTGAGTACTTAATCCGCTGCTCACTGTTCGCGAATGAGGAATTTCCTCACAGGGAATTTTTTTAGTGGAGAATTCATAAAAATCACCTATTCACCCCCCTCCCCCTTAGTCGATATAACATAGTTACATGATGAAAAGGTGATTATTGTCATGTAGCACATCCTCAACAACACATATATGACTATTTTGAATCTGTCATAAAATTGTCACGAATGTACATGGGTGACAGAAAGTATGACCTACCGTGACAAACATGTATCATCACGAGGTAATTGTGCTCCTAGTACAAGAACTTGGCACGTGAGTTCACTTTCATGCAAAAATGTACAAAACTTACAACGGAGGCACAATAACTTAGCATAGACGTGCACTTGACGTACAAATTTCTCCTTTGTTGTCACATGAACGCCAACAAGGCAAAGTATGCATGCGCGGGGTGAAAGGATCGATATGGTTGACTAGAGGGGGGTGAATAGGCAATGACCACTTTTTAATAATTCTTAACAGGTTAGGGTTAGCAACATAAAGGTTCTCTAAAATGACAACTAGGTGATGAACCTATATGATGCTACCAACTATAATCACTAAGGCAAGTAAGAAATAGTCTACAACAAAAACATACACAATGTAAAGTTTAGAGATAACCGCAAGTGGAACCAATGAAGACGAGGATGTGTTACCGAAGTTCCTTCCCTTTGACAGGAAGTATGTCTCTGTTGGAGCGGTGTGGAGGCACAATGCTCCCCAATAAGCCACTAGGGCCACCGTATTCTCCTCACGCCCTCACACAATGCAAGTGTCGTGATTCCACTATAGGTGCTCTTGAAGGCGGCGACCTAACCTTTACAAACAAGGTTGGCGCAAACTCCACACAAAGCTTGAAGGCTCCCAACAAGACCACGGAGCTTCACCAAAATTGAATGTGGCTCCGAGGTGACCTCAACCGTCTAGGGTGCTCAAACACCCAAGAGTAACAAGATCCGCAAGGGACTAGTAGGGGAATCAATTTTCTCTTGGTGGAAGTGTAGATCTAGGCCTTCTCAACCAATCCCTAGGAAATCAACAAGTTTGATTGGCTAGGGAGAGAGATCGGGCACTTTTGAGCTTAGGGAGCAATAATGGAGCTTGGGAGGGTCAAAGATAGGGTTCTTGAGCAAGAAGAACCCTTTATATAGCGGGGGGGAATCCAACCATTTTCCCACTCACAGCACGAGCCCAACGGAACTACCGCTGGCACTCCAGCGGTACTACCACTGGCTGCAGCGGTACTACCGCTGAGCCCATGGTAGCGCAAAGATAATACCGGGCCAACCACTGCCAAGAAAGTCTTCGCAAAAATTCCGACGTAGTACAGCCGCAAGGATGACGGTACTAAAGTCCTGGAGCGGTACTACCACTGACCAGGGGCGGTACTACCGCTGGCCCAGCGGTACTACCGCCAGCTCTAGCGGTACTACCGCTAGGTGACCTTTTTGCAAGAGAGAAATACCAGAGATGGGAAAAGCTCCAAAGTTGCACGGGAAAGGGGATGGAGAAAAAGTGTGTGCATGCAAGATTGATTCCACCCAAACCTTCCCAATACGGATCCCCTCTTAATAGTACGGCGTTCCTATGACTCAAAAACCATCAAAGAGAATCGTAGAAGACACCGTGCTTCTATTCCATGGAGGGGCTGAATCATCTTGTGCCTTTGTCATGTATTATTTGAAATGATCAATGCACATGATTAGTACATTAAGGTACTGTCATCAATCACCAAAATTACTTAGGCATAAATATGCCCTAACAATCTCCCCCTTTTTGGTGGATTGATGACAATACCGGATTTGCACAGTAGAAAGCATGTGATCATAAAGATAATTTAATAGAGATAATTGAAGAGCATATGACTCACAGCATACGATTAAAATAGGTCTCACAATAAAAACAAGTCTCACATCACACGTAGTAAAGATAGCAAATACGATCAAACCAAGATCAAAGCAAACACGATAAAGGTAAAGCAAGCAAATCCAACTCCTAGACTCTCTCCCCTTTGGTACCAAGACACCAAAAAGGGGCACACCTAAGACACAGGTGGTCACTCCTCATCCCCAGACTCATCCGTGGCATCCGGATCCTACTCGTCCTGCTCCTCCTCAATGTCCTCCTCAGAAACCTCCTCCTCAGCATCAGATCCATTCCACTCGTAACCTTGAGCCCTCATCTAGTCAGTCTCTGGAGTGATGTCGTCCTCTGAGCCGCTTGAGATTGCCACATCAAGTGTCCTTAAGACACGCTTGTGCCTCTGATGGTTCTCCTTCTGGGCCACATGAGACTGATACTGCCCCTTGGCCTGCATACAAAAGAGAGTCTTCATCTGATCCTTCAGCTTCACAGCCCAAGATGGCATCGCAGAAGAGCGGGTATGCGAAGCAGGTTCTCCTCCAGCAGCAGTCTCTGTGTCCGTATCCATGGGCTGAGAAGAAGTTGAGGGGCTGGCCCATTTGTCCTTTACACGCAGCTTGATAGGATCGTGCACAAAATAGTTAGCTTCAACAGGGAGGGGCTCTATCAGATAGGTATGTTTCCACTTCTTCTGAATAAAGGCGAACAGGTAAGGCCCGTAGATGGGAACCTTACGGTTCATGATGCAATTCCAGAGCTCATGGAACATCACATCAGATATGTCGAGAGGCGCAGTTTCCTTAGTCCTTGCCTCCTCACACAGCAGGAGCATCTCAGCCAGATGTCCATGCACCTCGTCCTTGTTGCCAATACGAGGGAACAGGGTGTTGCGGAAGATCCGATACATGATATCCACATGCGTGGGGAGCACACCTTTTTTGATGTAAAGATGTTGCAGCATGTCCTTGGGATGGAAGTAGACGAAGCTGGAGCATGAGGACACAGCCCAAGAACATTTTCTTGCCCCTGGAAGTCAACGTTGAGGAGCTGCATGAACTCTGCCCAGGTACTAGTCAGCTTCTGACTACCGGTCATCCAGGTCATGGTGCGCTCGTCATCAGGTTGAAAGTGAACAGTGACATAAATCTGGGCCACAACATCTGGATCGAAGTCCTTTCTGAAGGTGATGATATACGTAATGCCAAGCTTGTCAACCAAGGAGAGAGCCTCGCCAAAGTAGTCCTCATGCCGCCGAAGGTGAGCGAGGTCGATCCACTTCACTGGTACATAGATCTTCTTGAAGGGCACGATGATGTCATGAAAGATCATTGCCTGTTCCCGTGACCAAACATGATCAACGCCCTGAGCTGAACCTTGTCAACACCATAGGGATCACGGGTGCGGAGTGCCAGAAAGTCTGAAAGGATCAATATGGTTGGCTAAAGGGGGGTGAATAGACAACGACCACTTTTTAATTAATCTTAGCAAGTTAAGGTAAACACCATACGGGTTCACAAATAAAACGACAATGAGGTGAACCCTATAGAAGCTAACAACGAGAGCTATTAAGACAAGTAAGATATAGTCACAAGCATAAGCAAATACAAAGTAAAGGATAGTGATAACCACAAGTGGAACCGATGGAGACGAGGATGTGTTACCGAAGTTCCTTCCCTTTGACAGGAAGTACGTCTCCGTTGGAGCGGTGTGGAGGCACAATGCTCCCCAAAAAGCCACTAAGGCCACCGTATTCTCCTCACGCCCTCGCACGATGCAAGGTACCGTGATTCCACTATAGGTTCCCTTGAAGGCGGCGACCGAATCTTTACAAACAAGGTTGGGGCAACTCCACACAAAGCCTGGAGGCTCCCAACTAAACCACGAAGCTTCACCACAATGGAATATGGCTTCGAGGTGACCTCAACCGTCTAGGATGCTCAAACACCCAAGAATAACAAGATCCGCAAGGGATTGGTGGGGGATCAACTTTTCTCTTGGTGGAAGTGTGGATCTAGGACTTCTCAACCAATCCCTAAAGAATCAACAAGTTTGATTGGCTAGGGAGAGAGATCGGGCACTTTTGAGCTTGGGGCGTAACAATGGAGCTTAGAGAGGTAAGAGATAGGGTTCCTCAGCTAGAAGAACCCTTTATATAGTCGGGGGAAAATCAGACCGTTTTCCCACTCTCTGCCCGAGCTCCAGCGGTACTACCGCTGCCTGCAGCGGTACTACCGCTGACACTCCAGCGGTACTACCGCTGAACAGGGGCGGTACTACCGCCGCCTGGCGGTACTACCGCTGGATGCAGCGGTACTACCGCTGACACCAGCGGTACTACCGCTGACACCAGCGGTACTACCGCTGGCCCCTTGGTAGTGCAAAAGCACTACTACCGCCAAGAAAGTTTTCGCAAAAAGGTCTGTCCACGAACTACCGCTAGGCAGGTGGAACAAAGCACCTGGAGCGGTACTACCGCTAGCCAGGGGCGGTACTACCGCCAGCTAGCTGTACTACCGCTGGCTGCAGCGGTACTACCGCTAGCAGTCCAGCGGTACTACCGCTAGAACCAGCGGTACTACCGCTGGGGACCATTTTGCAAAGATGCGAGAAACAAAGTGGCGAGGGCCGCTCCAAAGATAAAGGAAAGGGAGAATGTGAAGTGTGCGTGTGCAAAGATAGATTCCACCCAAACCTTTCCACTACGGATCCCCTCTTAATAGTACGGCTTTCCTATGACTCAAATAAAGAGAATCGTAGAGAGCGTCATGCTTCCATTCCATGAGAGAGGAGACGTGTCGTCTTGTGCCGTTGACGTGTGTTATCTGAAACCTTAACACACACGGTTAGTCCTCTATGGTACTGTCATCAATCACCAAAATTACTTAGGCATAAACTATGCCCCAACAATCTCCCCCTTTTTGGTGGATTGATGACAATACCGGATTTGCACAGAGAATAATATGAGAACAGAAAGATAGAGATATATGACAATACGGGGCATATGACTCACAACATATGATGGAAATAAATCTCACATAAGTTCATGTCTCACAAAACATAGCAAACTAGAAGCAAACCAAGTTCGAAGCAAACCACACGAAATAAAGCAAAGCAACGCAAAGTTCGAATATGAAAGCAAATCCTAGACTCTCTCCCCCTTTGGCACAAGACACCAAAAAGGGGCACACCCAATGCCACAGGTAGCTACTCCTCATCTTCAGCATCACCAGACTCATCTGTCCCCTCCTGATCGGTATGCTCCTCCTCTTCCGCCTCATCGCCAGACCACTGGTATCCTTGAGCCTGCATCCAAGGAGCCTCAGGAGTGATGTCGTCCTCTGAGCCGCTGGAGATGTCCACATCCAGGGTCCTGAGAACACGCTTATGCCTCTGGCGGCTCTCCTTCTGAGCCACGTGCGTCTGGTACTGACCCTTGGCCTGCATACAGAAAAGAGTCTTCATCTTGTCCTACAGTTTGATAGCCCAAGATGGCATGGCAGACGAGCGGGACTGAGAGGCGGTTCCTCTGTCAGCAGCAGTCTCTGTATCAGTATCCATGTGCTGAGAGGAAGTAGATGGGTTGGCCCATTTGTCCTTGACGCGAAGCCTGATCGGGTCGTGCACAATGTAGTCAGACTGAGCGTAGAGCAGCTCCTCCGGAAAAGCCTCTTGCCACTTATGGCGAATGTATGCGAACAGATAAGGCCCGTAGATGGGAACCTTACGCATGATGATGCAGTTCCAGAGCTCCGTGAACATCACATCAGAAATATCCAGCTGAGCAGACTCCTGAGACATAGCCTCCTCACAAAGCAGTAGCATCTCAGCCAAGGAGCCATGGACCTCGTCGAAGTTACCACTGCGAGGGAAGAGGGTGTTGCGAAAGATCCGATGCATGATGTCCAGGTGCTTGGGAAGCACCCCCTTCCTCAGATAAAGTTTCTGTAGTCTGTCCTTTGCGGGGGGCCTATCGGCGGGGGCTGCAGCATGAGGACGCCGCCCAAGAGGAGTGTCAGCACCCTGGAAGTCAATGTGAAGGAATTGCATGAACTCATGCCAGGTACCGGTCATCTTCTTTGACCCAGTCATCCACACCATGGAGCGCTCAGCATCAGGAGAGAAGTGGACCGTGACATAGAACTGAGCAACAGCAGTGGGATCAAAATCTGTCTTGTAAGTGATGATGTCCTTGATCCCCAGTTTGTCAATCAGAGAGAGGGCATCACCAAAATAGTCCATGTTCCTCTGAAGATGTGCCAGGTCAATCCACTGAACAGAGACATAGTTTTTCTTGAAATGTGCGACAACATCACGGTAGATCCTGCACTGGTCCCTTGCCCAGACATGGTCAACATCCTTGATCACAGCCCTCTCGTTGAGATAGTGGTTCTGAGTGCGAAACTGCAGAAAGTCCTTGGGGGACATAGTTCGGACATTGACCCTCTTATCCTTGTGTGCGACCTTCTTGAAGGACTGCTTCTTGGGTTGCAGGCCTGAGGTGGCAGACCCCTCGGGCGCCTCTTGGTTGCGATACTGTTTGGACTGCGTGTCCCGTGGGGGGTTCGAACAGCGAGAAGAGCCACCGGGATTCATGGCTCTTGGAGGAGGAAGAAGAGGTGGAGCAACCCTTCCAAACCAACGGGGAGAAGGAGCTCCACGAAGCGAGATCCAACCAGGGAGTTTTCGGGCTAGGGGAGGGAGGAGCCGCGAGGAAGAAGAAACAGGCTGAGAAAAACGGGCTCCCCCTCCTTTATATAGCCCAAGGGGTACGGGCCAGCGGTAGTACCGCTGTGGATCTAGCGGTAGTACCGCTAGCTGGCGGTAGTACCGCCAGATGCAGCGGTAGTACCGCTGGGGTCCTGGCGGTAGTACTGCTCCCCCTTGAAACCCTAACAATTTCCTAGCCGGTCGTGTCAGATGTGAATCCTGGCGGTAGTACCGCCATACCAGGCGGTAGTACCGCTGGGGTCCTGGCGGTAGTACCGCTACCCCTGGCGGTAGTACCGCTGGGGTCCTGGCGGTAGTACCGCTACCCTGGTGGTAGTACCGCTAAAAATGTCACAACGCGGCTAAGGAAAAGAGATGAACTTGGGCACATGACAAGTGAGTAAAAACAAATAGCATACAGGAAAATGTACTGACTTGTCATTGTATATCCTTTCTTCTATACGCAAGAAAGGATGGAGGGGTGGTGGCCGAGGCCACCTATGTTTGAGACAATGATCTGACACCGCGAAGAATTATCCTTGGGTTCATGACCAATGCTCGTCTTTGAAGCACAAGTGCCATTTGACAATGGCTAAAGTGAAAGACTAGATTGATTTATGCATAATGGGGGGAGGGAAAGTTCATTGAGAGAACAACACTCCCCCTATGTCCATGCCTACATCTAGACCAAGATGGAATGCAAAGTGAGGTGCAATATGCCTAGTTTCAATCCACATTACTTGAATCAATGATATTTAGCTCATGCCTTAACTCCCGGAACCTTGCTTCATCTAGAGGCTTAGTGAAAATATCTGCAAGTTGCTCTTCAGTGTGGATGAAGTGAACCTCAGTATCACCTAGCTTGATATGTTCACGAATGAAGTGATGACGAATATCAATATGTTTGGTTTTGCTATGTTGCACTGGGTTGAGGGAAATCTTGATGGCTCTTTGATTGTCACATACAAGAGGCACTTTGTCACAAGTGACACCATAATCCTTTAAAGTTTGCCTCATCCATAGCAATTGTGCACAACAACTTGCAACTACCACATACTCAGCTTCGGTGGATGATAAGGAGACGCAGTTCTGCTTCTTTGAAGACCAACTTACCAAAGAGCGACCAAGGAATTGGCATCCTCCAGAAGTTGACTTCCTCTCCACACAATCTCCAGCCCAATCTGAGTCAGAATAGCCAACTAGATTGAAGTTTGCTCCTTTGGGATACCAGAGGCCAAAGTTTGGGGTATGAGCCAAATATCGAAAGATTCGTTTGACAGCCATGTAATGACTTTCTTTTGGTGCGGATTGAAACCGGGCACAAATCCCTACACTCAACATAATATCCGGTCTAGATGCACAGAGGTAAAGGAGGGATCCAATCATGGAGCGGTATACCTTTTGATCCACTGCTTTGCCATTGGGATCACTGTCAAGCTTGCATCTGGTTGGCATGGGGAACTTGACCGGTTTGACATATTCGAGCTCGAACTATTTGAGCATGTCTTGAGTGTACTTGGCTTGTTTGATGAATGTCCCTTCTAGACCTTGTCTAATCTCGAACCCGAGGAAGAACTTCAACTCTCCCATCATGGACATCTCAAACTTCTCAGTCATTAGTGCAGCAAATTCTTCATTGAATGAAATGTTAGGAGAGCCAAAGATAATATCATCAACATATAGTTGGCATATGAACGAATCCCCTTTGACCTTCTTGGTAAAAAGAGTGGGATCAATCTTCCCAATTTCAAACCCACGATCTTGTAACAACTCAGTAAGATAGTCATACCACGCGCGTGGGGCTTGTTTAAGGCCATAGAGTGCCTTATTGAGTTTGTACACATGATTGGGGAGCTTGGGATGTTCGAATCCCGGGGGTTGTTTGACATAAACCAACTCATTCAAAGGATCATTAAGAAATGCACTTTTCACATCCATTTGCTGTAATTTGAAGTTATGATGAGAAGCAAATGCAAGTAACATGCAAATAGATTCTAGACGAGCAACAGGGGCAAAGGTTTCACCGTAGTCGATACCCTTGACTTGGGAGTAGCCTTGAGCCACCAATCCTGCCTTATTTCGAATCACAATTCCATTGGCATCTTGCTTGTTCTTGAATATCCATTTGGTCCCGATGACATTATGTTCCTCCGTTGGCCGAGGCACTAAATCCCAGACTTGGTTGCGCTCGAAGTTGTTAAGTTCTTCGTGCATGGCCATAAGCCAATCCTCATCATCGAGCGCTTCCTGTACCTGTTGAGGTTCACAGTATGAGACAAACGCGTGATGCTCACAATAATTCCAAAGTTGTTGACGGGTGGATACTCCCCTTTTTAAACTGCCAAGTACATTCTTCATAAGATGTGACTTGACTCTCAGCTTGTTCGCATTCTTGGCTGCTCGACGCTCCAAGAGTTCTTCATTAGATAACGGGGGAGCATCGACTTGTTTCTTTTGCTTGCCCTTGCGTCTTGAGCCGGTTGTTGGAGCTCCATACGGGAATTGTGAGACAGTCTCCTGATCATCTTGTCCTTCGACTTGAGCAGGTTCACTAGTTTGATCTGGTATTAGTGGTTGCTCTTGATCTTGATCTTGTGCTTCTACTTGGTCTGGATCTCGGGGTTGCACTTGATCTTGATCATGAGTAGGTTCAGGGTCTTGGGGTAGTGCTTGAATATCATGGGGCACATCACCATTGTTAGGCAATTGATCTTGACCGTGAGCTTGATCAACTTGTTGAGAGTCTTCTCTTTGTTCATCGGAAGCGTGTGGGGCTTGTGGGGGTGATGGCTCCACTTGAGTAGAGCATTGTCCTTCTCCTTCGGCCACAAGGGGTTCCTCAATGGGGAGTATTTGACCAATCCCCATTCTTCTTATGGCTTCGGGAGGAATTTCATCACCTATATCACAAAGACCACTTTGCTCCACTTGGGAGCCATTATTTTCGTCAAACTCTACGTTACACGTCTCCTCAATTAGTCTGGTGGACTTGTTGAGGACACAGTAAGCATGAGAGTTTGTAGCATAACCAACAAAGATACCCTCATGTGCTCTAGAATCAAATTTAGCTAACCGAGCTCCCTTTTTGAGAATGAAACACTTACAACCGAATACCCGGAAGTACTTGAGATTGGGTTTGTTTCCAGTTAGAATCTCATACGGAGTCTTGTTCAAGCCTTTGCGGATGTAGAGCCGATTGGATGCATGACATGATGTGTTGATGGCCTCTGCCCAGAAGTTATATGGAGATTTGAATTCTGCCATCATTGTTCTTGCAGCGTCTATCAAGGTCCGGTTCTTCCTTTCTGCCACGCCATTTTGCTGAGGGGTATATGGTGCAGAATATTGGTGCTTTATTCCCTCATCACCTAGAAACTCATCTAGGGTGTAGTTCTTGAACTCGGTGCCGTTGTCACTCCTAATCATCAAGATCTTTGCTTCATGTTGACGTTGCGCTTCATTAGCAAAGTTGATGACCGTTTGTTGAGTTTCACTCTTCCTTTTAAAGAAATATACCCAGGTATATCTTGAGTAGTCGTCAACAATCACTAAGCAATATTTTCTGCCTCCAAGACTATCAAATGTTGGAGGACCAAACAGATCCATATGGAGAAGTTCCAATGGCCTCTTAGTGTAGATAAGAGTCGTTGGACGATGAGCAGTTTCATGAATCTTTCCTTCAATGCAAGCACTACAAACACGATCTTCAGCAAAGCTCACATTTGTTAGTCTACGAACATGGTCCCCTGTCAGAAGACTTTGCAAAGATCTCATATTGACATGAGCTAAACGACGATGCCAAAGCCAGCCCACGTCAACTTTAGCCATTAAACATGTCGTAGTCTTAGTGGGTCACTTTGAGAAGTTCACCACATAGAGACCATTTTCAACATGTCCAACATAGGCTACTTTAAGAGTCTTGCTCCTTAGGAGGACCACGGTGTCAATATTAAAGAATGTGGAAAAACCCATGATTGCAAGTTGACGAACCGAAAGTAAATTGTAGGCAAGTGACTCAACAAGCATGACCTTCTCAATAGATAAAACTTGAGAGACGACTACCTTACCAAATCCCAATACCTTTGACGAGGATGCATCGGCGAATTGGACATGGGTGGGAATAGATGGAGAAGGATGCACATCCACCACTAAGTCCTTGCTTCCGGTCATATGATTTGTTGCTCCACTATCGATCAACCATGACACCCCACCGGAAGCAAACTCCTGCAATAGATCAAGGCTTGGTTTTAGGTACCCATTTTTTAATGGGTCCTTTCATGTTAGAGACAAGGGTCTTAGGAACCCAGATAGCCCATTCTATATCTTCATCGTAGGAACCAACAAATCTGGCATAAACATGCCCATCACTAACACAACATAAAACATAAGAAGAGTTGAGTTTGCCGGCTGTGTTAGTAGGAACGGTTTTGCCCTTCTTGGGGTTCCCATAGTCCACCTTGTTCCTGTTCACCTTCTGAGTCCCCTCCCCTCTTTGACAAAGATGTCCATGAGGGTGAGAGATCATTTCTTCTTGTTCTTCCTTTTACCTTTTGACTTGGAGGTAAGTCCAAGTCCTTCCTTTCCTACAACACCCTTTTGAGTGCTCAAGAGATCATTCAGACTCTTCTCACCTTGTATGCATGCCACAAGGCCCTTCTCAAGTTTCTCCTTTAACTTGGCATTTTCCTCCACAAGATGAACATGCTCACAACAGGGGTTAGTTGCACAAGTATTATCAATTAACACAAAGGGAGGACAAGTAGAGATCTCCTTGGTAAGCTTTGCTTGGAGTTGATCATGAGACTCTTTCAGAGAGAAATGAGCACCTTTCAAGGCTTTGTGGGCCTTTTCAAGTATGTCAAACTCCTCTTTGAGTCTGTCACGGCCAACCTCAAGAGCATACTTTTCAGATTTAAGAATGCGAGTAAGAACAACATCATGATCTAATTTCTTTTGCATTTTAGCGCAGTCATCGTTATATGACTCCTCAAGAGCCAAACGAAGAGTGCGCTCTTCTTCTAGAGCACTAGATAATTCGGCAATTTCATCGGCATAGTCACGACTATGTCCCTGAAGCTCGGAGATGGTCTCCTCATGAGACTCAATGAGGTCAATGGCCTCACCCAGTTGTTCCAAGAGAGCAACAAAGTGCTTCTTGGGTTCTCCCTTAATAGTGCATAGAAACTTATCAAGATCATGCTCATTAAGTTCTCCAACATCACTATCTTCAACACAATTTAACAATGAAGGAGTAGAAGCAATGTTGGTCTTAATGGTGGGAGTTACCTGATTGGTACCTTTTGCCATGCGGCACTTGGTGATGTGGTTCTCGTTGGGGGCGTTGAAGAGAGACACCTTCTGGGAAGAGGTAGTGGCAATAGCAACAGTTGCCGTTGCCACTGTATCATCATCATCACCATCATCATCGGAAGAATACTCCTCCAGGGCCACCATCCCTTTTGGGTGAGGTTTCTTCACAAAGTTGTTCTTGATTGGAAATGATTTGGTTTTGTCTTTGCGAATGAGCTTGCCTCCGTTGTCTTCCCTTTTCTCATAGGGACATTCTGCCACGAAGTGACTCACGTTACCACAGTTATAACATGTCCTTACTCGTTGTTTGGGTTTGAATCCACTCGAGTTGTTCTTGGTGAAGGTGGGTCTTGAGTTCCTTTTATTTCCCCAGAATTGCCTTGATGCAAGCGCCATGTGCTCATGATAGGCATACTTTGTGTCTTCAGGGCAGCTCTCCTCTTCCTCATCTTCTTCTTCTTCTTCAAGCATTGCTCTTGCTTTCAACGCAAGGTTGGGTGAAGTTGTCTTTGATCGAACACGAGCAAGTGCATTGTCGGCTGTTTCGTTCATGATTGACATTGCAATGAACTCATCCAACACTTCACTGGAAGACAAGGAGTGGAAGTCTGGCCGCTGACGAATGACAGATGACATGGCTTTATTGAAAGGCATGATGGCTTTGAGAAACTTGCGCTTGACCCATGTATCATCCACATCCTTACTCCCATGATCCTTTAGTGCCACAGCAATAGCAGTCACCCTCCGATAGAGATCACGAGGGTCCTCGTCTTCCTTCATCACAAACTCATCGGCCTTATCAAGTATCACTTCATAGTTGGATCGTTGAATACTTGAGCTTCCCTTGTACAGCACCATAATATGCTCCCAACAATCCTTGGCCAATGTGAAGGGACGTAAGTGGGGAAGATCTTCAGGTGGCACAGCAGACTGGAGAATAAATAACGCAGAGTGATTATATTGATTCTCTGCATCTTCTCTTGGAGTGAGGTTGCTTGGGTCATGGGGATAATATCCTTGCTCGATAATTCTCCACAAGTTTGTTGAGCTATGATTCAAATGAGACTTAATAGAAAATACCCAGTTAGCAAAGTAACCTTTCACAAGTTTAGGAGGAGGACCAAGAGGATTAAGACGAGGTGCGGGAACGGGTCCTCCATAGACCATGGGGGGTGGAACTGAGGCATATGTTCCAGTCCCATCCTTTTCGTGAGGTGAAGCAAGTCGCATACCTTTAGCCGCTTCCTTAGAGGAGTTGGCCTCCGAATCGGAAATGGTGGGTTTAACCACTAAAGCCGGTTCGGGTGAACTTTTAAGACCCTCAATTAACTCTTTAAGCATGGTTTTGACTTCGCTCGTCAAGGACGTCTTGAGGGCTGCCATAGCCGTATTCAAGTCGTCCCTTGCGACCGAAGTCAAGTCCATGTCCTCGGGTTCCCATGGTTAACTTCCTCTCCGCCTTCCATACTCTTTGGGTGGTTAAACCCTTAATAAAGAGACGTGGCTCTGATACCAATTGAAAGGATCGATATGGTTGGCTAGAGGGGGGGTGAATAGACAACGACCACTTTTTAATTAATCTTAGCAAGTTAAGGTAAACACCATACGGGTACACAAATAAAACGACAATGAGGTGAACCCTATAGAAGCTAACAACGAGAGCTATTAAGACAAGTAAGATATAGTCACAAGCATAAGAAAATACAAAGTAAAGGATAGTGATAACCACAAGTGGAACCGATGGAGACGAGGATGTGTTACCGAAGTTCCTTCCCTTTGACAGGAAGTACGTCTCCGTTGGAGCGGTGTGGAGGCTCAATGCTCCCCAAAAAGCCACTAAGGACACCGTATTCTCCTCATGCCCTCGCATGATGCAAGGTACCGTGATTCCACTATAGGTGCCCTTGAAGGCGGCGACCGAACCTTTACAAACAAGGTTGGGGCAACTCCACACAAAGCCTGGAGGCTCCCAACTAAACCACGAAGCTTCACCACAATGGAATATGGCTTCGAGGTGACCTCAACCGTCTAGGATGCTCAAACACCCAAGAGTAACAAGATCCGCAAGGGATTGGTGGGGGAATCAACTTTTCTCTTGGTGGAAGTGCGGATCTAGGCCTTCTCAACCAATCCCTAAAGAATCAACAAGTTTGATTGGCTAGGGAGAGAGATCGGGCACTTTTGAGCTTGGGGCGTAACAATGGAGCTTAGAGAGGTAAGAGATAGGGTTCCTCAGCTAGAAGAACCCTTTATATAGTGGGGGGGGGGGAAATCAGACCGTTTACCCACTCTCTGCCCGAGCTCCAGCGGTACTACCGCTGCCTGCAGCGGTACTACCGCTGGCACTCCAGCGGTACTACCGCTGAACAGGGGCGGTACTACCGCCGCCTGGCGGTACTACCGCTGGATGCAGCGGTACTACCGTTGGGACTCCAGCGGTACTACCGCTGGCCCCTTGCTAGTGCAAAAGCACTACTACCGCCAAGAAAGTCTTCGCAAAAAGGTCCGTCCACGAACTACCGCTAGGCAGGTGGAACAAAGCACCTGGAGCGGTACTACCGCTGGCCAGGGGCGGTACTACCGCCAGCTAGCGGTACTACCGCTGGCTGCAGCGGTACTACCGCTAGCAGTCCAGCGGTACTACCGCTGGGGACCATTTTGCAAAGATGCGAGAAAAAAAGTGGCGAGGGCCGCTCCAAAGATAAAGGAAAGGGAGAATGTGAAGTGTGCGTGTGCAAAGATAGATTCCACCCAAACCTTTCCACTATGGATCCCCTCTTAATAGTACGGCTTTCCTATGACTCAAATAAAGAGAATCGTAGAGAGCGTCGTGCTTCCGTTCCATGAGAGAGGAGACGTGTCGTCTTGTGCCGTTGACGTGTGTTATCTGAAACCTTAACACACACGGTTAGTCCTGTACGGTACTGTCATCAATCACCAAAATTACTTAGGCATAAACTATGCCCCAACAAAGTCCTTAGGAGGCATAGTGCGAACGTTGACCCCTTTGGACTTGGTGGCAGTCTTCTTGAAAGACTTCTTTTTAGGGTTCAGACTGGAAGTTATGGAACCTTCTGGAGCCTCTGGATTGCGGTACTGCTTTGATTGGGTGTTACGTGCAGGATTCGAGCGACGAGAACCACCTATGACACACAAGACACACACACCAAAAAGAGCGACAAAAGGAGTCATGACAATGTTCAAAAATCATAAGAAGAAACACACATTGCCAAGGGAAATAAAATAAAATAAAATAATACCCTCCTGGCGGTAGTACCGCTCGCCCTGGCGGTAGTACCGCTGGGGTCATAGCGGTAGTACCGCGGGGCTAGCGGTAGTACCGCGGGGCTAGCGGTAGTACCGCTAGGGGTTGACTTTCAGATCTGGACATATTTGAACCAACTAAAATTACTAGATTCGTTTCAAGAGAACCACGGCTAATAAATAAACTCATCACAAGAATCACCATAGCCCTAAAACATGTGGAACTCGAGATCATCTAGATGGAGACAAGCCTAGTCAATGGAATCCAAGTTTTAGATCAAATCCATGAGATGTATGATAAGAGCTACTAGATCTAAAACATGGAGAACTAGGGCATGTCAAAATATTTGCAATGAAGAACATTAGACCTAAAATCCCCTAAGATTTCTCCCTCGTTCCATCCAAAAACTAAGCACAAAGCATATCCATGGATCCAAATCAACAAGCTCCTAACCCTAGAAACAAACACACGAACCAATAGAAGAAGGGGAGGAGCTTTACCGGAGTCCATGGCACTTGACGGAGGAAGGAGGAGGGGAGCAAACCCTCCAACTGAAAGGAGAGGAGGGGCTCTGCAGAGAGAGATCTAAACGGGGGGGATTCGGTGTAGAGGGAGAGAGAGCCACGAGGAAGAAGAAGCAGGGCAAGAAAAAACGGCTCCCCCTCCCTTTATATAGTCAAGGGGTACGGGCCCAGAGGTAGTACCGCTGGGTCATAGCGGTAGTACCGCTACCCTGGCGGTAGTACCACTGGGATCCTAGCGGTAGTACCGTCATCCTAGCGGTAGTACCGCCGTCCTAGCGGTAGTACCGCTCCCCCTTGAGACAGCCCTAAAAATCCCTAGTCAAGCCACGATAGACTGGGGTCCTGGTGGTAGTACCGCTTCCCCTGGCGGTAGTACCGCTACCCCTGGCGGTAGTACCGCTCCAAAAAGCACAACGAGACATAGGACTTCATGGAAATGATGTGGGCAACGACTAGTCAGTGTAGACAAAAAGGTAACACCAACAAGATATACAGACTAGTCATTTTGTATCCTTTCTTCAACAAGAGAGAAAGGTGGGCGGTGGCCGGAGCCACCTATGTTTGAGACAAAGGTATGACACCGCAAAGAATTATCCTTGGGTTCATGACCAACACGCATCTTTGAAGCACAAGTGCCATTTTATAATGGCCAAAGTGAAAGACTTGATCGATTTATGCATAATGGGGGGAGGGAAAGTTCATTGAGAGAACAACACTCCCCCTATGTACATGCCTACACCTAGAACAAGATATAATGCGGAGTGTGGTGCAAAGTGCCTAGTTTCAACCCACATTACTTGAATCAATGATATTTAGCTCATGCCTTAACTCCCAAAACCTTGCTTCATCTAGGGGCTTAGTGAAAATATCTGCAAGTTGCTCTTCAATGTTGATGAAGTGAACCTCAATATCACCTCGCTTGGTATGTTCACGAATGAAGTGATGGCGAATATCAATGTGCTTGGTCTTGCTATGTTGCACCGTATTGAGGGAAATCTTGATAGCACTTTAATTGTCACATAGAAGAGGCACTTTGTCACAAGTGACACCGTAATCCTTTAAAGTTTGCCTCATCCATAGCAACTGTGCACAACAACTTGCAGCTGCCACATACTCAGCTTCGGTGGAAGATAGTGAGACACAATTCTGCTTCTTTGAAGACCAACTTACCAGTGAATGACCAAGGAATTGACATCCTCCAGAAGTTGACTTCCTCTCCACACAGTATCCCGCCCAATCTGAGTCAGAATAGCCCACTAGGTTGAAGTTTGCTCCTTTGGGATACCATAGACCAAAGTTTGGGGTATGAGCCTAATATCGAAAGATTCGCTTAACACCCATATAATGGCTTTCTTTTGGTGCAGATTGAGACCGTGCACAAATCCCTACACTCAACATGATATTCGGTCTAGATGCACAAAGGTAAAGAAGGGATCCAATCATGGAGCGATATACCTTTTGATCCACTGCTTTACCATTGGGATCACTGTCAAGCTTGCATCTTGTTGGCATGGGAAACTTGACCGGCTTGACATCCTCTAGCTCGAACCTCTTGAGCATGTCTTGAGTGTACTTGGCTTGTTTGATGAAGGTCCCTTCTAAGCCTTGTTTAATCTCGAACCCGAGGAAGAACTTCAACTCACCCATCATAGACATCTCAAATTTATCGGACATTAGTGCAACAAATTCTTCATTGAAAGATTCGTTAGGGGAACCAAAAATGATATCATCAACATATAGTTGGCATATGAACAAATCCCCTTTGACCTTCTTGGTAAAAAGAGTGGGATCTATCTTCCCAATTTCAAACCAACGATCTTGTAACAACTCAGTAAGGTACTCATACCACGCACGTGAGGCTTGTTTAAGGCCATAGAGTGCCTTATTAAGTTTGTACACATGATTGGGGAGCTTGGGATGTTCGAACCCCGGGGGTTGTTTGACATAGACCAACTCATTTAAAGGACCATTAAGAAAAGCACTTTTCACATCCATTTGTTGTAATTTAAAATTATGATGAGAAGCAAGTGCAAGCAGCATGCGAATAGATTCTAGACGAGCAACAGGGGCAAAGGTTTCACCATAGTCGATACCCTCGACTTGGGAGTAGCCTTGAACCACCAATCTTGCCTTGTTTCGAACCACAATCCCATTGGAATCTTGATTGTTTTTTAAGATCCATTTGGTCCCGATGACATTATGTTCCTCCTTTGGTCTTGGCACTAAATTCCAGACTTGATTACGCTCGAAGTTGTTGAGTTCTTCAAGCATGGCCATAAGCCAATCCTCATCATCGAGCGCTTCCTTATCTGTTGAGGTTCACAATACGAAACAAACACGTGATGCTCACAATAATTCCAAATTTGTTGACGAGTGGATGCTCCCCTTTTCAAACTACCAAGCACATTCTTCATAAGATGTGACTTGACTCTCAGCTTGTTTGCAATCTTGGTTGCACGACGCTCCAAGAGTTCTGCATTGGATAACTGGGGAGCATCGACTTTATTACTTTTCTTGGCCTTGCGTTTTGATCCTCCCTTGGCACCAGTAGCCCTCTTAGGTGCTGCAGAAGGGAATTGAGAGACAGCATCCTGATCAACTTGATTTTCGACTTGAGCAGGCTCACTGGTTTGTCCTTGAACTTGTGGTTGCTCTTGATCTTGATCTTGTGCTTCTATTTAGTCTGGATCTTGTAGTTGCACTTGATCTTGATCTTGAGCAGATTCGGAACCTTGTGTAAGCACTTGGACATCATGGGGCACATCACCATCTTTGAGCAATTGATCTTGTCCTTGAACTTGTTCAACTGGTTGAGGGTTTTCTCTTTGTTCATCGGAAGCGTGTGGGGCTTGTGAGGATGATGGCTCCACTTGAGTAGAGCATTGTCCTTCTCCTTCGGCCACAAGGGGTTCCTCAATGGGGAGTATTTGACCAATCCCCATTCTTCTTATGGCTTGGAGAGGAATTTCATCACCTACATCACAGAGACCACTTTGCTCCACGTGGGAGCCATTATTTTCATCAAACTCCACGTTACACGTTTCCTCAATGAGCCCAGCGGACTTGTTGAGGACACGGTAAGCATGAGAGTTTGTAGCATAACCAACAAAGATGCCCTCTTGAACTCTAGAATCAAATTTAGCTAAACGTGCACCTTTCTTGAGAATGAAACACTTACACCCAAATACCCAGAAGTACTTGAGATTGGGTTTGTTTCCGGTGAGAATCTCATATGGGTTCTTGTTCAAGCCTTTGCAGATATAGAGCCGATTGGATGCATGACATGCTGTGTTGATGGCTTCGGCCCAAAAGTTATATGGAGATTTGAATTCCGCCATCATTGTTCCTGCCGCATCCATCAACGTCCGGTTCTTCCTTTCCGCCACACCATTTTGTTAAGGGGTGTATGGTGCTGAATATTGATGTTTTATTCCCTCATCACCTAGAAACTCATACAAGGTGTAGTTCTTGAACTCGGTGCCATTGTCACTTCTAATCATCAAAATCTTTGCTTCATGTTGAAGTTGAGCTTCATTAGTAAAGTTGATGACAGTTTGTTGAGTCTCACTCTTCCTCTTGAAGAAATATACCCAGGTGTATCTTGAGTAGTCATCAACAATCACCAAGCAGTACTTTCTGCCCCCAAGACTATCAAATGATGGAGGACTGAAGAGATCCATATGAAGGAGCTCCAACGGCCTCTTAGTGTAAATGAGAGTCGTTGGACGATGAGCAGTTTCATGAATCTTCCCTTCAATGCACGCACTGCAAGCACGATCTCTGGCAAAAATCACATTCGTTATTCCACGAATATGGTCCCCTTTGAGGAGACTTTGCAAAGATCTCATATTGACATGAGCTAGTCCGTGATGCCAAAGCCAGCCCACATCAACTTTAGCCATTAGACAAGTCGTAGTCTTAGTGGGTCGCTTTGAAAAGTTCACCACATAGAGACCATTTTCGACATATCCAACATAGGCTACTTTAAGAGTCTTGCTCCACAAAAGGACCACGGTATCAAGATTGAAGAATGTGTAAAAGCCCATAATTGCAAGTTGACGAACCGAAAGTAAATTGTAAGCAAGGGACTCAACAAGCATGACCTTCTCAATAGATAACTCTTGAGAGATGACCACCTTACCAAATCCCAATATCTTTGACGATGATGCATCGGCGAATTGGACATGGGTGGGCATAGATGGGGAAGGATGCACATCCACCACTAAGTCCTTGCTTCCGGTCATATGATTTGTTGCTCCACTATCGAGCAACCATGACACCCCATAGGAAGCAAACTCTTGCACTAGATCAAGGCTTGGTTTTAGGTACCCATTTTTGAATGGGTCCTTTAATGTTAGAGACAAGTGTCTTAGGAAACCAAATACCACATTCAATGGACTCATAGTAAGAACCAACAAATCTGGCATAAACATGCCCATCACGAGCATGACATAAAACATAGGATGGATTGAGTTTGCCGGTTGTGTTGGTAGGAATGGTTTTGCCCTTCTTAACACTACCATTCTCCACCTTGTTCATGTTCTCCACCTGAGTCCCTTCGCCCTCTTTGACAAAGATGTCCATGAGGGTAGGGGATCGTTTGTTCGTGTTCTTCCTTTTCTTTTTGACTTGGATGTAAGTCCAAGTCCCTCCTTTCCTAAAACACCCTTTTGATTGCTCAAGAGGTTGTTCAGGTTCTTCTCGCCTTGGATGCATGACACAAGGCCCTTCTCAAGTTGATCCTTCAACTTGGCATTTTCCTCCACAAGATGTACATGCTCACAACAAGGGTTAGTTGTACAAGCATTATCAATTATAGCGAAAGGAGGACAAGTAGAGATCTCCTTGGTTAGCTTTGCTTGCAGTTGATCATGAGACTCTTTCAGGAAGAAATGAGCACCTTTCAAGACCTTGTGAGCCTTGTCAAGTGTGTCGAACTCCACTTTGAGTCTGTCATGGCCAACCCCAAGTGTAACCTTTTCAGACTTAAGCACACGAGTAAGAACAATAGCATGATCTAGTTCCTTTTGCAATTTAGCGCAGTCATCATTGTATGACTCCTCAAGAGCCAAACGAAGAGTGCGCTCCTTTTCTAGTGCAATAGATAATTCAGCAATCTCATCAGCATAGTCACGACTATGTCCTTGCAGCTCGGAGATGGTCTCCTCATGAGACTCGATGAGGTCATTAGCCTCACCCAGTTGTTCCAAGAGAGCAACAAAGTGCTTTTTGGGTTCTCCTTTGATCGTACACAGAAATTTGTCAAGATCAGCTCATTAAGTTCCACAACATCACTATCATCAACACAATTCAACAATGAAGGAGCAGTACTGATGTTGGTCTTAATGTTGGGTGTTACCTGATCGATACCTTTGGCCATGAGGCACTTGGCGATGTGGTTATCGTTGGGGGCGTTGAAGAGAGACACATTCTTAGGAGAAGTGGTGGAAATGGCGACAGTCACAGTTGCCACCATATCGTCATCGTCATCATAATCGGAGGGGTACTGTTCAAGTACCACCATACCCTTTGGGTGGGGTTTCTTGACAAAGTTGTTCTTGCTTAGGAATGAATTGGTTTTGTCTTTGCGAATGAGCTTGCCCCCGTTGTCTTCCCTCTTCTCATAGGGACATTCTGCCATGAAGTGACTCACATTACCGCAGTTATAGCATGTCCCCACATGTTGCTTGGATTTGAACCCACTTGAGTTGTTCTTGGAGAAATTGGGTCTTGAGTTCCTCTTGTTGCCCCAGAATTTCCTTGACGCAAGAGCCAGGTGCTCGTGATAAGCATACTTAGTGTCTTCAGGGAAGCTCTCCTCTTCCTCATCCTCTTCTTCTTCAGAAGCAGCCTTTGCCTTTAAAGCAAGGTTGGGTAAAGTTGTCTTTGACCGAACGCGAGCAAGTGCATTGTCAGCGGTCTCGTAAATGATTGACATTGCAATGAATTCATCCAACAGCTCACTGGAAGACAAGGAGTGGAAATGTGGTCGTTGGCGAATGACTCATGACATGGCTTTGTTGAATGGCATGATGGCCTTGAGAAACTTGCGCTTGATCCATCTGTCATCCACATCCTTGCTCCCATGATCCTTGAGAGCAACAGCAATAGCAGTCACCCTTCGATAGAGATCACGAGGGTCCTCATCTTCCTTCATCACAAACTCATCGGCCTTATCAAGCACCACTTCATAGTTGGACCGTTGAATGCTTGAGCTTCCCTTGTACAGCACCATAATGTGCTCCCAACAGTATTTAGCCAGAGTGAAGGGGTGCAAGTGAGGAAGATCTTCGGGAGGTACTGCGGACTGGAGAATAAACAATGCAGAGTGATTATATAGATTGTCCGCTTCTTCTCTTGGAGTGAGGTTACTTGGGTCATGAGGATAGTAGCCTTGCTGAATAGGATCGAGATGGACCTAGAGGGGGGTGAATAGGTACAAATCCAAATTTTAATAATTACTTAGCAATTTTAGGCCAAAGTGCGGAATATGAGTGTAAGCCTAATAATTGCTATGACAAGGAGTAAGCTATTTAGAGTGAAGTAAGACAAGCGGTAAACAATAATCAAATACAAGTACGTAATAAGGATTAACACAAGTAGAGAGTTAGGGTTAGGAATAACCGAAACTCCAAGAGAGACAAGGATGTATCCCGATGTTCACTTCCTTAGAGGGAAGCTACGTCGCCGTTAGAGGGGCGGATGTTACCACGAAGGCACACCAACGCCACGAAGGCTCACCCTATTCTCCCTTTGAGATAACTCCACGAAGGCGTTTCTCAACCACTAGTGGTAAGCCTTGAGGTGGCTTCCAAACCTTCACAAACTTTCCGGGGGATATCACAATGGTTTGATTCCTCTCTAAAGACTCCTACCGCCTAGGAGTCTCCAACCTCCAAGAGTAACAAGATCACGGGGATTTCTCAAAACTTGCTCAAATCACAAATCACTTTGGTGGGAAGGAGGAGAGGGAGACGATCTATCTTTTGATTGGAACAACACTCAAAGGGACTCACAAATACTCTTGGGATCTAGGATTTGGTGTAGACAAGAGTGAGTGAGAGGAAAGGTGTTCTTGGGTGTATTCTAGCTGTGTTGAACACCCTTTCACGAGGTGGAAGAAGAGTATATATAGTGGGGAGTGAAATACAGCCGTTGGGGACACTTTAAGTCACACAGGTTCCGGACGTCCGACAGTTGCCGGAAGTCCGGGCGTCCGCGAGGGGTCGGACGTCCGACAGGGGTCGGTCGTCCGAGGCCTGTAGATACGACTGAAACTGTTTTGAATTGAACAGCGACCGGACGTCCGGAGAGGACCGGAAATCCGAGTTATACAACTCAACTTCTCCTGCTGGTAGGTTCCGGATTTCCGAAGGGGGTCGGACGTCCGGCCCTCGGACGTCCGGAGGGAGCCGGAAATCCGAGTTATAGAACTCAACTTCTACTGGTGCAGGGTTCCGGATTTCTGGGGCTGGTCGGACGTCCGGCCCTCGGATGTCCGGAGGGAGCCGAATTTCCGAGTTATATGACTCACAAACTTCTGGTGAAGGGCTGCGAATTTCCGAAGCCTGTCGGTCGTCCGGCCCTCGGACGTCCGAAGGGAGCCGGATGTCCGAGGCAATAGACCTGTTTTGATATAAGAACAGAGTGGAGAATATGTGGTATTGGGTATGACAGTAAAGATGTGGTATGAGCAAGTTCATCGCAAAACCTGTGATCCCCTCTTAATAGTGCGGGATCCCTATACTCAATATCAGTAAACTCAAAAGACTAGTCTACATCATCTTTTCTTAATCTCGAGCCTTCTCGAAATATAAATCCCCAATCTTCTCAGACAACCTTTGGCACATAATTCTCAATCTACTAAATTACTTGCCATCCTGAGATACACTCAACAAATAGGATTAGTTTCCTATGTATGTGTTGTCATTAACACCAAAAGACGATTAGGGGCACAGCATGCACTTTCAATCTCCCCCTTTTTGGTAGTTGATGACAACATATACATAGGTCTCAAAAAGATTTAACATCCGTTATAGTCTAGGAGATATTTAGTACGGAGCTCCCCCTTAGTATATGCAAGATAAAAGAATCGAAGCTCCAATGGATCAACATGTAAAGATAATAGATCATCATAGAAGTAGTGGAGCAAAACATAATAGTCTATGATGATATCATAGCAATCCATAGCAAATCACAATCATTCATAAGTAGTCGTACATGAGTTTATCCATTACATTAAATCTCCAAAGACTAAAAACTACGATACATTACTCCCCCTTTGGCACCAAGTACCAAAAAGGGAGACATCAACAGCACCAATCACGCTCAGAGCTCAACACCACCATCATCAGCATCATCAGGCAAGCCACTGCCACCAGCCTCATCAAGGAAATCAGACCACTCAGGACCAGATGGGAAGCCAAAATCAGTAGGAGGAGCAGCAGGAGGGGCCTCATCATCGCTCACATCAAGAGCGCCCGAGGCTCTCAGACGAGCCTTGAGGGCATTCTTGGAGGAGACTAAGCGAGAAACCACATCATGGGTTTGATCACACTGGAAAGAGATGGCCTTCATCAAAGCATAATGTGCCTTGCCAAGGAATTTGGCAATGCGACCGAGAGGAGCGGAGCTAGATGAGGGGGTGGCGGCCCGTGCAGCAGTGCGGCGAGTGGATGTGGAGGATGAGGGGGTTTTCTTGGGAGCATAGTCATCCACCATGTGAGCGGGAATGACCCACTTGCGATGTGTGTGAGTGACAGCCATAGAGAAATCAGCAACATGGTTAATAAGAGCCTGGATGAAGGGGGCGTGAGGAAAGGCTCGCTTGTACTGAAAGCTAGCAAGCCGAATCTCATGCCATAGAAAATGAGGCACATTGATTTTGCCCTTGGGGTGCTCGAACAAGTGAGACATGATGTCGATACAATAGCCACTGCAAGAACCCTTATCACCCATCTTGGGATAGATGGTGCAGATGAGACACTGAAAAATGATGAAGTAAGGTGACCGCCAAATGGACACCTAGTTAAGGTCCTTCATGCGTTCATCCGCATCAAGCTCACTTAGTGGCTTGAGAAGATACCCACACGCGTCAATGGACTTAGGCGCATGGTTAGGATCATCCCTGTGTATTTTGAAACCGGAATTGGGGAAACCAAGTGCGGCAACAAATGTATCATAAGAAGCTGTGAAGCGAACGTCAAAGGTGATCCAGCTGACAGTGCGGTTTGGACCAAAGTGGCATGTGGCATAGAATTGGTGAATGGCAGCAGCATTAAAGTCGCAATGAAAGGCAAACGGGGCGGCAAGCCCCGATGCCTCAATAATCTCAATGGCACCCGGATATTTCGCGGGGTGCATGCGAAGATGCTCAACATCAATATAGAGATGAATAGATAACCCTTTAGGAACTATGACTGTGGTAAAAATGTCCGCCTGGATGTGTGTGCGGAAACGTGAGTCCGTAGAGTCACGTATGACGGCGTATTGATCAATGTCGCGGCGGAAAGTGAGGTATGAAGCCGCGCCAAGTGTGGTGAAGTTCGTGATTGCACGACCTAAGGTAGGAGGAGGTTCTAGTGAGATGCGGCGAGCTTCACCTGCGGGCTGGGCAGGAGGAGGTGGTGGCATGTATGACGCCCTGCGAGTCCCGGGCTTTGGCTTGGACCTTCGATCGACGTGCTGGTCAGGAAGGTCCTCGGCGGCAAGCTCCTCCTCGAAGTCGGGGTCATCACCATCAGATGACGAGGGGAGTTGTGGAGACGGAGAACGCCGGGCAGTCCGTTTGAAGGGACGACGTGGCTCATCCGATTCCAACCCCGTGCTAGTAGGGGCGCAAGATGATGAGCCAGCCACGGTCTTCCGAGCGCTGTGCTTGGTCTTGCCCATGGAGCACAAAACCCTACGCGGATGAAAAATCCCCAAATGAGGAACGAACATGGAGATTCATGGGAGAGGGAGAGAACCAAGAACCAAAACAAATGCGAAAGGAGACGGAGGAGCGGCCTGAGGACGGATCCCGCGAAGAAGGAAGAGGAAGGAGTGGAGGATCCGCGGAGGAGATCGGCCCGATCTCGAATTTGGAGGCGCAGGCAGGAGCTCCTCGAGCTGGCGGCGGTGGTTGTGGTAGGGAAAAGGGGCGCTGAGGTTTAGGGCAAGAGCCCAGCCCCCCGCGCCCAGCTATATATATAGGCCCTAGGCGTCGGACGTCTGACACATGTCGGACGACCGGAAGGGAATTTGTCGCCGGACGTCCGAGACATGACGGACGTCCGAGAGGGAGGAGGAGGCAGAGGATGATTCTGGATTTTTTTTGTTTTGATGATGAGATGATGACTTGCATGATTTCTCACAAAAAGTACGTACATAGTAGCCTACAAGCATTACATGTACTACTTGGGGACAGAAATTGATTTATGCGTACATTGTAAGCTTTAAAAACAGAAAATTAAGACTCACTCCTCCTAAATGCATGCCCACATCAAGACCCAAACATAATGTGAGTGTGTGTATGTGTGCAAGGTTTCAAGATATGTTGTCAAGCTCCAAGATACCAAGTTCACGCCTAAGTTGACAGAACCTAGCAACGCTAAGTGGCTTGGTGAAGATCTCGGCTAACTGCATGTCGGTACCCACATGGGTAATATCAATGTCACCCTTTTGCACATGGTCTCTCAAGAAATGATACCTAATATCAATATGTTTTGTGCGAGGGTGATCAATGGGGTTCTCGGAGATCTTTATGGCACTTTCATTATCACAGAGAAGAGGAACGTGTCGATACGTGATACCATAATCCTTTAGTGTTTGCCTCATCCATAGCAGTTGGGTTGCACAGCTTGCGGCTGCAATATATTCGGCCTCGGCCGTGGAGAGAGAAACACAGTTCTGCTTTTTCGAGGACCAACTTACCAAGGAGCGTCCAAGAAACTGACATGCACCGGAAGTGGATTTCCGTCCCACTTTATCACCGGCCCAATCCGCATCGGGATACCCAATAAGATCAAACTTTGCATCCTTAGGGTACCATAGGCCTAACTTTGGGGTGTGAACAAGGTATCTAAGAATATGCTTAACCGTCGTGTGATGGCTTTCCCTAGGGGAAGCTTGAAATCTAGCACATATGCCTACACTTAACATGATGTCTGGTATAGATGCGCAAAGATAAAGTAGCGAACCAATCATGGAGCGGTCAGTAGATGGGTCAAAAGGAATACCGTTGGTGTCTTCATTTAGAACTACATCGGTGGCCATGGGTGTCTTCATTGGTTTAGCATTTGTCATATCAAATTTTTCAAGAATGTCCTTGAGGTACTTAGTTTGAGACAAGAAAATCCCTTCTTGAAATTGTTGTATTTGAAAACCAAGAAAGAACTTCAAGTCCGTGTTGAGTGATATCTCAAAGGTCTTGGTCATGGAGGCCGCAAACTTCTTGCATAAATGTATGTTAGGAGAACCAAAAATGATGTCATCTCCATAGATTTGGCATAAGATCAAATCACCATTTTCCCTCTTAGTAAAAAGAGTGGGATCGATCACCCCCACCACAAAGCCATCATCGAGTAGGAACTTCTTAAGATGATCGTACCAAGCACGAGGTGCTTGTTTGAGGCCATACAGAGCCTTGTGAAGTTTATATACATGGTCTTTGTGGTGAGGGTCAACAAACCCAGGTGGTTGTGATACATATACCTCTTCTTGTAGAGGACCGTTAAGAAAAGCACTTTTCACATCCATTTGATGCAAAGTAAAACCATTGAAAGCGACATAGGCCAATAAAATGCGAATGGACTCAAGACGAGCAACAGGGCCGAAAGTTTCACCAAAGTCCAAACCTTCAACTTGGGAATACCCCTGTTCTACTAACCTTGCCTTGTTGCGTAGGACAATCCCGTTCTCATCTTCCTTCTTCTTGAAAATCCATTTAGTCCCAATGACATTATGTTCCTCAGTTGGTCGTTCTACCAATGACCATACTTCGTTGCGTGTAAAACTGTTTAGCTCCTCTTGCATAGCAAGGAGCCAGTCATTGTCACACAATGCATCCTGAACCCTGTGTGGCACGGTACTAGAGACAAACGAAAAGTGAGCACAAAAGTTTGTTAATTGTTTACGAGTCACTCTACCTTCCGGCACGCCGGTGAGGATTTGATCAATATCAACACGACCGGCCACACGTGGCATGATGGAGGTCAAGGTTTCACGAGGTTCGACTTCGTTTCCATCATCAACGTCCTCAACATATGGATCATTTATGTGTGGAGGAAGATATTCCTCTTCGCGTTGCACCTGTTGAGGTTCATCATCAAACATACCCATACTTTGGTCTACCTCTTGAAGATCAACTTGTTCTTGGGTGTGATCAGGGTGAGAGACATGTTCTCCCACTTGGTCCTCAACAACTAGCATGATGTGTGTGCTAGTATATTGTGGAGGTACGGGCAGTGAACTATCTTGAGGATGAGAAATACTCTCATCATCTTCATCATCATCATGGGATCTTTGTTCCATGGGAAGAAGTGCTCCTACACCCATGTTTAGGATATCTTGTGGGGAGTCTTCTTCACCTGCATCATTTAGATCAACTTGCTCCCCATGGGAGTGGTTAAATTCATCAAACGTCACGTCACAGGTTTCTATAACACATCCAGTGGATTTGTTGTAGACTCTGTAGGCGTGAGAGTTTGACCCATAGCCAACAAAAATCCCTTCAGTTGTTTTGGATTGAAATTTTCCTAACCGTTCCCGTTTGTTGAGAATGAAACATTTGCATCCAAACACACGGAAGTACTTAACATTGGGCTTGTTCCCAGTTAGGATCTCATATGGAGTCTTCTCCAATATTGATCGAAGGAAGAGCCGGTTTGATGCATGACATGCTGCGTTGACGGCCTCAGCCCAAAAACTATGTGGTGACTTGTATTCGTCTAACATGGACCTTGCCATTTCCACAAGTGTCCGGTTCTTCCTCTCTGTCACACCATTTTGTTGAGGGGTGTAAGGTGTGGAGTACTGATGTTCAATTCCCTCATCACTAAGAAATTCTTCTAGGGTGTAGTTCTTCAACTCAGAGCCATTATCACTTCTTACTGCCTTGATGTCCTTGTCAAACTTCCGTTGGGCTTGTTTGGCAAAGTCAATGAAGGTGATCTTCGTCTCGTCCTTGGACTTGAGAAAGAACACCCATGTATATCTTGAGTAATCATCAACAATGACTAGGCCATACTTTTTCCCTCCAAGACTTGCCCATGAAGGAGGCCCAAACAGATCCACATGAAGGAGCTCTAACGGCCTCGAAGTGGATACAGTGTTCTTGGGTGGATGTCTTGATTGATGTTGTTTCCCAGCTATGCATGCACTGCACACACGATCTTTCTTAAAAGATACATTTGTTAGTCCAAGGATGTGATTGCCGTTTAAGAGATTTTGAAGATTTTTCATGCCAACATGGGCGAGCCGGCGATGCCACAGCCATCCCATGTCGGCCTTGGCCATTAGACAAGTTGTATGGAAGGTGCTCTCTTTCAAGAAGTCAACCGTGTAAAGGTTGCCATCCAACTCTCCAACAAAGGCCACTTCAAGAGTCTCTCTCTTAAAGACTTTCACATCCGTTAGTCCAAATAATGTGTCATAACCGACGGAATCCAATTGGCGAACTGAAAGTAAATGATATTGAAGAGATTGGACAAGCATGACATTTGCAATAGACATGTCATTTGTGATTGCCACCTTGCCCAACCCAATTACCTGCCCTTTCGACCCTCCACCAAATACAATGCTCATGTATGGTCAAATGGCTTGCATGAAGTCATAGAGCAAGTTACTATCTCCGGTCATATGATTGGTGCATCCACTGTCGATCACCCATTTGGCTCCTCCGGAGAAAACAGCCTGTAACGAATTAAGACTTGGTTTGAGGTACTCATTTTGTCATGGGGCCTTTCACATTAGTTACAAGAGTCTTAGGGACCCAAATAGCATAGAATCGGAATGCATTACGAGGACTAACGAATTTAGCATAGACCTCTCCTTCCTTTGATTTGCATAGTACATAGGATGGAGGCATGAATTCGGTTGTCTTGTTGTGAGTAGACGAACCCCTAGTGGCCGATCCACTCACAACCTTACCTTTCTCCGTGTGTCCCTCTCGTACAAATATTTCTTTAAGCGGAGTGGTACACTTGAGAGGAGATGCACTTTTCTTGGCAGTGCTTGGGTTGAACCCAAGCCCTTCCTTGGCGAAGCCTCCATTGTGTCGACTTAAGATCTCATTGAGAGTCTTTTGTCCTTGTGCACATGTCATGAGACCTCCGTCTAGCTATGCCTTTAGCGAACAGTTTTCCTCAAGGATAGATGTCAGTTCACTACTAGAGTTAGTAGTGCAGGTATCAACATTAATAATAGGTGAGGAGTAGGCCTTAGCTAGAGTGTCAAGATAAGTGACCTTAAGTGCCTCAAAGCTCTTTGTAAGAATAGTAAGTTTCTCTTCCTTGTCTTTGAGAGACAAGGATAGACGCTCACAGTCCTTAGAAAGGGAAGCATGGGAGTTCACAAGTTGGTCTTTATCATTTAGTAATTCTTTGCACACAGATTCAGCCTTTTTCAAGGAGGCAAGATCATTAGCATGTTTATCAAGGTTTTCACCTACTTTTGAACATAGTGCATCATTTTTTGCTTCCTCATACAGGACTTTCTGCTCAAGGATTTCATTTCTTTCCTTCTCCTCGGTGATGAGAGTTTCGAGTTCCTTGATGGTATTGGTGTGCTTACTCACCATTTCCATAAGTATGCGAAACATAGTGAACTTCTTTCCTTTAAGAGAGCACATAAATTTGTTTATTTTAGCAAACATGGGATGATCTAAGTCATTATCCTCATAGTGATCTTCCGCATCAAGATACTCATCAGATGGAGTAGAAGCTAGACTGAAAGAGTTTAACCGTGGAGTTACCTTGACCTTATCATGGGAGTTTTGGTCTTCCTCATCTCCCATGGCAGTCTTTGCCATCAAACACTTGTGAGTGTTGCCCTTGTAGTCCTTCATATAGTTGTAGTGAACAACATCACCACTTTTTTTGACTAGCCTCAAGGTGTTTTGTGTATCCTGAGCTACTCCGGCAACTCCACCAACATCTTCTGGATCTAATTCTTCTTGTGCAACCATTGCTCTTCCATCTGTCCTCTTGAACTTGGAGTTCATAGGGTTTGGCAACTTCTTCTTTACAAAGGTCTTTGGAAACCTTGGTTTGTCTTCTCTCTTCTCATAAGGGCAGTCATTGGAGAAGTGGTTGGTTTCCTCACAGTTATAGCATTTCCTTACCTTCTTCTTTGGGAATCTTCCCTTGAACTTTCCTGCACTGAACTTCTTTACAAAGAGAGCAATGTCCTCAAAAGATGGGCTTTCATCAGAGTCAACATCATCACCATCTTCACAGTCATCATCACCCTCTTCTTCTTCACTTTCTTCTTCGTCACATTCATGCTTGGCTTTCAAAGCAAGATTGATCTTTGATGTTGAAGTGCCATGCATGGCAAGGTGCTTTGTTGCATTTGTCTTTGACTCTTCAAATAATTGGAAAGTGGATATGATGTCATCCGGAGTCATTTCTTTGAACCCATGGTGCTGCCTCATGTCCCATACCATTTGATGGTGATACGGAGCAAGGGCATGAAGTAACTTGTCCACAAGAAATCTCTTGGTCAGATTGAAACCATCTTGCGTCTTGTCAGAGTCCCATGACTCAATGTCTGCGGCGAGAGTCATGAGCTGTTCTAGTAGTTGCTTGGGAGATTCACCCTTTTCCATACAGAAATTCTGTAATTGCCCCTTGGCAATTTCATATTGAGCAAGCCAAAGAGTGGAGGTACCGGTCTTGGTCCTTATAATGCTATCCCACAGTTCCTTGGCACTTGTGATGTGAATTTAAGGTCTTCGTTGCTTGTCATTCATTCCTTTTCTTATGCACATGATTGCAGTGTCATTGAGATGCTTGTCATAAGTTTCTCTGGGAGTGAGACACCTTGGATCTACAGGATTGTACCCATGCTCGAGGATGTCCAACATCTCATCATTGGCGTACCTAAGATGATCCTGCATACCAACTCTCCACAAAGCAAAATCGGAATTGTCATCAAGGAAGGGAGGTTTTCCTCCAGGATTGTACTTAGGTTTCTCAATTTGAGATCTAGCATAAAGCCATGGAACACTGGTTTGGTTCCTTTCTGGAGGTTGTTGGCCAAATGAAGTATCGTGCACATGTGGCCCTGAGGCCCTCAGAGACGTGGTTGTCCCCGTGGTTAGTGATGCTAGTCTCATTTGGACCATGGCCTCAAGAGAAGCATCATGCTCCTCTTTTTTCTAGGCAAGGGCCCGTTTCAGGTCCTAAGAGGTGAAAGACTTGACTTCCGAGGAAGTCCCGTCCCTCTGCACTGGAGCTACCGTAGCTGGTTCCCCGTCCATCTCGCTCTAGGGTGGTTAAGCCACACGAATAGAGCACGAGGCTCTGATACCAATTGAAAAGGATCGAGATGGACCTAGAGGGGGGTGAATAGGTACAAATCCAAATTTTAATAATTACTTAGCAATTTTAGGCAAAAGTGCGGAATATGAGTGTAAGCCTAATAATTGCTATGACAAGGAGTAAGCTATTTAGAGTGCAGTAAGACAAACGGTAAACAATAATCAAATACAAGTACGTAATAAGGATTAACACAAGTAGAGAGTTAGGGTTAGGAATAACCGAAACTCCAAGAGAGACAAGGATGTATCCCGATGTTCACTTCCTTGGAGGGAAGCTACGTCACCGTTAGAGGGGTGGATGTTACCACGAAGGCACACCAACGCCACGAAGGCTCACCCTATTCTCCCTTTGAGATAACTCCACGAAGGCGTTTCTCAACCACTAGTGGTAAGCCTTGAGGTGGCTTCCAAACCTTCACAAACTTTCCGGGGGATATCACAATGGTTTGATTCCTCTCCAAAGACTCCTACCGCCTAGGAGTCTCCAACCTCCAAGAGTAACAAGATCACGGGGATTGCTCAAAACTTGCTCAAATCACAAATCACTTTGGTGGGAAGGAGGAGAGAGAGACGATCTATCTTTTGATTGGAACAACACTCAAAAGGACTCACAAATGCTCTTGGGATCTAGGATTTGGTGTAGACAAGAGTGAGTGAGAGGAAAGGTGTTCTTGGGTGTATTCTAGCTGTGTTGAACACCCTTTCACGAGGTGGGAGAAGAGTATATATAGTGAGGAGTGAAATACAGCTGTTGGGGACACTTTAAGTCACACAGGGTCCGGACATCCGACAGTTGTCGGAAGTCCCGGCGTCCGCGAGGGGTCGGACGTCCGACAGGGGTCGGTCATCCGAGGCCTGTAGATACGACTGAAATTGTTTTGAATTGAATAGCGACCGGACGTCCGGAGAGGACCGGAAATCCGAGTTATACAACTCAACTTCTTCTGGTGGTATGTTCCGGATTTGCGAAGGGGGTCGGACGTCCGGCCCTCGAACGTCCGGAGGGAGCCGGAAATCCGAGTTATAGAACTCAACTTCTACTGGTGCAGGGTTCCGGATTTCCAGGGCTGGTCGGACGTCCGGCCCTCGGATGTCCGGAGGGAGCCGGATTTCCGAGTTATATGACTCACAAACTTCTGGTGAAGGGCTGCGGATTTCCGAAGCCTGGCGGTCGTCCGGCCCTCGGACGTCCGGAGGGAGCCGGATGTCCGAGGCAATAGACCTGTTTTGATATAAGAACAGAGTGGAGAATATGTGGTATTGGGTATGACAGTAAAGATGTGGTATGAGCAAGTTCATCGCAAAACATGTGATCCCCTCTTAATAGTGCGGGATCCCTATACTCAATATCAGCAAACTCAAAAGACTAGTCTACATCATATTTTCTTAATCCCGAGCCTTCTCGAAATATAAATCCCCAATCTTCTCAGACAACCTTTGGCACATAATTCTCAATCTACTAAAGTACTTGCCATCCTGAGATACACTCAACAAATAGGATTAGTTTCCTATGTATGTGTTGTCATTAACACCAAAAGACGATTACGGGCATAGCATGCACTTTCACTTGCTCGATGATTCTCCATAAATTTGTTGAGTTGTGATTCAAATGAGACTTAATAGAAAACACCGAGTTAGCAAAATCACCCTTCACAAGCTTAGGAGGAGGAACAACAGGGTTAAGGTGCGGTGTAGGAACTGGTCCTCCATAGACCATGGGAGGTGGAACTGATACATAGGTTCCAGTCCCATTATTTTCGAGAGGCGAAGAAGGTCGCATAGCTTTAGCCGCTTCCCTAGAGGAATTGGCCTCTGAATCAATGTTGGCGGGTTTAACCACTAACGCCGGTTCGGGAGAACTTTTAATTCCCTCAATTAACTCTTTAAGCATGGTCTTGACTTTGTTCGTTAAGGACATCTTGAGGTGGGCCATAGCCGCATTCAAGTTGTCCCTTGTGACTGAAGTCAAGCCCATGGCATCGGGTTGCCCATGTGGTCCTCCCTCATCATCCTCCATACTCTTCGGGTGGTGAAACCCTTAATAAAGAGACGTGGCTCTGATACCAATTGAAAGGATCAATATGGTTGACTAGAGGGGGGTGAATAGGCAACGACCACTTTTTAATAATTCTTAACAAGTTAGGGTTAGTGTTAGAGCATATATCTCCATATGTTGTTTTGGTAATTGATGACAATTCCTATGGACTAATGGTTGCCTTAAGTTATATTTATAGGATTTGTCCATAGGAACTTCTTGAAGTCCATCTGTTGGGTTCAAGGAGTTTATATGATAATCAAGATGGTATTCAAGGTATTCATAGAGACACAAGGTTGATCAAGATCTCAGACAAAGAGTAAATCAAGATGATCAACACACAAAGCATACAAGATGTACCGAGAGGGATCAAATGATGCCATGATATGGTAAGCATTGTCCATTACGTGTTTGTGTACTAACCCATGGTCTTCGTGAGAGTTCTATGTGGGGGTTAGGTGTGTTTCCATGGGCTTGCGTCAAAAGGAAGATCTCATACAACCCATGAAGGATGACGTAAAGTGGTGATCGTCATCAAGATTGCGGTGTGCAAGTTCAAGTGGATCAGCACGAATATATCATGCTTGAAGCTTGGCGTCCATTGTGGTGGCAATGGACTTGTGAAGATATGCTGAAGAGTGGCTCACCCATAGTGAGTATGGGGGAGCAATAAACTAGTATTCATCAAGCCAACGCAATCAAGAAAGGTGGTCCATCTTGAGGAAGCCAAGATCATCATCATCTAGATCAAGAAGTTGAGGTGCAAGGTATAGGTTTTCCCTTGATAGGTTTTCTGTTTTAGGATAGATTGTTGTACTGTCAAGGGAGGCTCTCAAGTGAGTAGCTTGATCGTATCGTTCGTTGAGAGCTCAAACCATTTGCATCCTTGCATCATACTTCTTGGTTCTTATTTGGTGTTTCTCTTTGTGAGTATTAGAGCTTAGGGATATTTAAATTAGTGCCCCTGGTTCCTTAGTTGTGCTCACTTTTCAACACGCTCCAAACGTTTGCTCACTTTTCCCCTCTTCCTTAGCTGAAACTCTCACAAATGCTCATAGCGGTCGTTTGTTGTCTTGACCGTCCATTGACCGTTAATTGCTGACGAGTGGGGCCGAGTCTTCGGCTGACTGTTGCTTGCTGACGGGTGGGACCACAAGGAGACACGTATTGGGCAGCTTGTCTGAATATGAAACATATCTAGACAGGCCGCACTGCATCGCGCCGCCCCGCCTCCTCCGCCGGCGTCGTGCCGCGTCCATCGCAGTTGTTTCCTCCACCCTATGCCCCTATTCCGTTCGTCGGCGACGTCGCGTCTCCGCCAGATATAGCCCACCTCCCCATCTAGGATTACATGGCGATGTTGAGTGAGGACGCCCGGAATGCAGTCGCCCGTGGAGAGGATTGGGTTGAATCCGCGGCAGATAATTCATGGATTAAACCTGGGTAAGCATTGTTTCCTCTCGACTTGATGTTCTAAGTCGTATTGTAGGCCGTATTTGACTTCTGTTTGCTTGAATCGTTCGAATTTGTGCTCGATTTTACCCGGCTAACTGAAGCATTTATTTCCTTCAACAAAATAGGATTGATCCCGCGCTGGCTTTCCGGCTGGCGATTAGAATGGAAACTAGTGTGCTGCGTGGTACTAAACCGCATTTGATTTCATCATTTTTCTATCCCAAAGTGGTAGAAACCAGCATATCTTTCAAAGATTTGCAAGCTGAGCTAAGAAACACCTATCCCTGGAGTGATGCCGATGTTGTTGAACTGAATTACTTCAGCAGTGACGAGCAAAGATTTCTCCCACTAACTTGCGACGATCATATGTCGTTGCTTTTTGCTGGGATTGCTGGTTGCTGATTCGGTAAACTCCAAATAGATGTGCTTCAGCCACGCGCAGAACGGGTGAAGGGGAAGGGAGTTCAGACATCATCTGTCTGTGCTAATAGCCAGCACCCCGGCACTCCTTGTAGGTCGACACCAAGTAAAGCAAGTGGTTCATGGAGCCACAACATGCCTGCTGCCAATTGTGGTTCCGATTCAGCTTCTACTTCTCGTGTACCTTCTGTAGTTGGTGTAGAAGAGGATGCAGAACCTGACGAGGCAGTGCCTACAAATGATGATGAAGACAAGATGATGTTTCCTGAACTGGTCGATGTAGCCAGTCAGCAAGCAGTGGATGAAGAATATATGGAGGAGCCCATCAGCCAAGCTAGGTTTGATGACACTGACGATGAAGAGAAGGTGGAGAACATGGACAGCTTAATCGAGGATGCATACGATGGTGATGACATGCAAACAATTGAGTGGAACAGGGAAAAACCTGAGCTTAGTGTAGGTACCATTTTCCAATCAATGGTGGACTGTCGGAATGCAGTGACAACATGGTGCATTATATCTGAAAACACCTATAAGATTAAAAGGAGTGAGCCAGCAAGGTTCACGGTTTTTTGTCCATATCCTAGGTGTAGGTGGAAGTTGCATGCATCTCGTATGAGAAAGAGCAAATATATTCAGGTAATCCAAGTTCAGTTAGTAATTTAGTTTCAGATTGTTGAGTAAGGTTTCTTAACTGTTTTTTACCCTTTTATTTTGTTTCAGATAAAGAAAAACCCACACAAGCACACTTGTCCACCTGGAGGGGGAGGGGGGAAGGCCAAAACCAAGCTAGCAAAAACTAGGTGGGTGGCAGATGCTATATTGGATTGGTTGAGAGAAGAACCTGGACTTGGTCCAACAGCACTCCATGGGAAGCTTTTTAAGAAGTACAAGATAGAAATTCCTTACATGAGAATTTTCAATGCTAGGGAAAAGGCTCTTGACAGAATTAATGGTCAATGGAATGACAGTTTTCAGCTGCTTTACACTTTCAAAGCTGAAGTGGAGATGGCAAGTCCAGGGAGTGTTGTAGAGATTGACAAGCATACAGTTCAATTCAAAATAAAAGGGAAGTCGTTTCAGAAGGAGTGCTTCAGAAGGGCTTTTGTTTGTTTCAAGGCTTGCTGGCAGGGGTTTCTAGATGGTTGCAAGCCCTATTTGGCTGTAGATGCTACACATTTGACTGGAAGATGGAGAGGACAGCTAGTAGCAGCTTCTGCAGTTGATGGACACAACTGGCTATTCCCAGTTTCATTTGGTGTGGTGGAGGCAGAGTCTGAGGAAAGTTGGGTCTGGTTTCTGCAGCAGTTGCGCAACATTATAGGCACACCCCCAGGTTTGGCTATACACACAGATGCTTGCAAGGGTTTAGAGAGTGCAGTGGAAATTGTATTCCCTGGAGTGGAGCATAGGGAATGTATGCGACACCTAGCGCATAATTTCAAAAAGAAGTTCAAAGGTAAAGTTTATGATGAGAACTTATGGCCAGCATCATACACATGCAGCAAAAGGAAGCATGAACACCATTTGAGAGTGGTGTATGCTCAAAATCCTCTTGTGAAGGAGTACATGGATGCACATCATGGTAAGGTGTGGTCAAGAAGCAAATTCAACGAAATCTGCAAAGTAGATTATGTGACCAGTAACCTTGCCGAGTGCTTCAATTCAAAGTTCAAGTCAGTGAAAGGGCTCTTGTTGTGGCAAGCATTTGACAAGATGAGGCAAATGATCATGATAAAGATGGCTCTTCGCAAAAGAATTGCAGAAACACAATATGTTGGTCATCAAATGCTCCCATCACTGATTAAGGCATTGCACTTGAAGGCAAGAGGCCTGAAGATGAAATGTATTCAATCTGGTACATATGAGGGAGAGGTTACCTATACTGACACTAAAAATAGGGTATGGGGGTATCCTGTGAACCTAAGTACTAGAGAATGTACTTGTAGGCAATGGCAGATCCGTGGGAAGCCATGCATACATGCCCTACATCTGATGACCGTTATCGGGGGTGCAGATGGTGAAGTTGATCAATATTGCTCTGAGTATTTCTCTGTTGCCAAATTTATGGCTGCTTATGCTGACAATGTGCCTGCACTATTGGGGAAAGATCAATGGAACATAGTAGATCCAGGGTTCAAACTCCACGCTCCTGTCATTACTAGACCACCAGGAAGACCAAGGAACCAGAGGATTAGAGCAGGTAAGGAGGGTCGTCTACCAAAGAAGCGTGCTTGCAAAAAGTGTGGAGTTCTGGGGCATATTGCTAGGCTTTGTACCAATGCAGTGGATGCATCATTTGGAGAGGAGGAAAGATGGACATCAGCCAATGCTGAGGAGAATGCAACAGCAATGGAGATTGAAGATGCAGTGGAGAATGCAGCAGCAATGGAGATTGAAGATGCAGTGGAGAATGCAGCAGCAAATGAAGCAGAAGATTTTGAAACCATGGCCTTTGATGATTTTGAAGCTATAAGAGAGGAAGAAGAGGGGGTAATTTTTCCAATTGTGCCTTTAAAGATTACTGAACCCATAGATGACCGTCAAATGGTCGTCAAGTGCTCGGCGAGTGGAACTACTCCATCAGCACCTCCACGGGGAAAACACCAAGTAAAGCCCAAGATCAAAAGGAACAAGAGTCTGAAAGAAAAGAGCATCTCAACTAGGGAAACCAGGAGCAAGACGGTGAAGCCAGCTGCAAACACAAGGAGCAAGTCAAAAATTTGAATTAAGTTGTTGGAAAATGTTTGTGTTGTCAATTTGAGGGCGAGTCGATCGCTTAAAACTTGGTAGATTTGTATTAAGATGTTGGCATCTTAAAACTTGGTAGCTTTGAGCTACTGTAATAATGTTGGCATCAGTTGTAATAATGTTGGAATCAGTTGTAATAATGTTGCTTCTACTTTGGTTCTTATTTGAGTCAAAATTCAAATTTCCATCAAAATTTGAATTTAAATCAATATTTGAATTTGGGCCAAAATTTGGATTCGAGCCAAAGTTGAAGTTGAACATTGGAGGTTCATTGCTCTGTGCGGTGTATTTGATCGAGCATTTCAAGTCCAATATTCTTCGGTGAACAGTCTGAATGAGAAATGTGCTAGAAACGAGCTCGAAAGCTAGGGTAAACAGCCCTATTTGAAATCAAGTTTTTTTTTACCTTCCCTAAATGAGACATATATATTTTTATTAACACTTGTTCCATATATATAGGCTAAAAACGAAGTCTCACTATTTATTAATTAATATTCATATTACTACATTTTTTTTGAAAAAATATGCTTTTAATTCAAAACCGTCAAATAACACGTTTTAGATATGAAAATGAAAAAGTAAGTTCAGATCCTTCTTATTCACTCCAAAATGAAGCTATGGAGATTTTTCTGATTTTTTTTTGAATTTTTTTTCAAACCCTAAACTCACTCTCCCTATTCTACGAACTCTGAAAATGTTCATAGGTGATAGCTCATTTTTGTGAAGGCTTTTTTCATGAAAATGACCTACACCAAGTTTATATTTTTTCTCATAATCTTGTCACATACGACGGCTATGTGCACAAGAATTACAACATTTTGATTTTTTTGAATTTTTAAAAAACATTTGTACTTGATTTCGACAGGTCACTTCAAAAAATGACTTTTCAAAAAAACGCCCCTATACCGAGTTTATATTTTTTTATGGTAACTAGGTCTCATAAACAGACGAACTACGTTTGTTTTATATTTTTGCGATTTTTTCTAATTTAGTTATGGTCATTAGAAATCTGGTCAAACCCTAATAACCCCGTTGACTCGCTCATAACCCCGGAGAAATGCTCCAAACCCTAGCGTCAAACGTCCACCGTCGGATCATACCCTAGCGCCAAACACCACCCGTCAGATGTGGGCAGCCATGCGCGATCCGCGTGATGCATCCTGATTGGCTACTGCACTGTCCTTCTCGGGTTTTTACGATCTGCTCCACTTTATATATGAAATTGTATTTTTCGCACATGACCACCACATGTCAGTGTTAAGAGTTGGTTCAAATATTCAAACTACAAAATACAATGTGGCAAATCGTCAATATAGCTTCCCCTTCTCTTCTCCATGTGACAGACAAAGGCATCGAGCAGATCGAGCAATTCCTCTGTTTCTTTCCCCATCTTCTCGTTCTTCTTCCCCTTGACCAATTCCTCTGTTTTTTCCTCTCGGGCGATATGTCGACCTCCTCGTCAGCCCCCCGTTCCACGTGGCTGGTGTATGGTCCAGTGCCGATGACTCGATGCACTGACTGCCCACGGATTGCGCCACTGAAGCGGTTGATTTCGAAGGAGGAGAAGAATGGGAACTTTGGGCGCGAGTTCGTCAAATGCGAGAGCAAGCCGGAGGGGCAGGTTAGATCTAAGTTTTCCTCGCATCCTTTATCTCTGTCAGATTTGGATTTAGGTTACATGATTTCGTTTTCATATCATGAAGAAATGCCACCATTTTGAGTGGATGGATGATTACATCCAAAGGCTTCAAGGGTTGGGCTTGCTGGATTCGAGGGGGGTGCAATCCGCGAGTTCAATCTGCCCCATGACAGTGCCGCTCCGGCAGCAGCAGTGCGTCCGGAATACCCGACGGTGGTAGATGTCGAACTGAAGACGGAATTGAAGAAGATGAACAAGAACTTCAAGCAGCTGATTGAGTTGAAGAAGCAATCCAATCTGATAGCTTTAGCAATACTTGCTCTAGGAATTTTTTACTTGATGGCCATCTCTCGTTAGAGATGTTTGTCTACTGTTGTTGCCACTGTTTAGCAATCCTTGTCTGTTTATCTCAAATGCAACTCTGTTTAGTGCAACTGTCGATCTCTGAATGTATGCAGTTTACTATTAAGTTTCGACACTTTCAGTTTCGACAGAAGACGACTACCGGTTCAGTGATAGGATTATTTTGTTAGCTAATAACCTCGAGTGTTGGGTCATACCCTAGCTCGTCAGATGACAGTAAGCAGTACTTGAGCAGCACGAGGGATATACATCAAGTTCATCTCTTCTCTCTCGCACTTGCCAAACTTTTGTCCTCGAGTTCGTCAGTTCTGCTAGAAAAAAAACCTAGTTTGCGAGCCCAAAGAGAATCAAGCTGCAATAGGCCCACAAAGGATAAATGAGGCCCAGAAACAAGTGATGTTTCTTTTTTTGTTTAGGAACGATTGCTTTGTTCTTTTTTGTTTTTGATTGCTTTTTTCATTAATTTGATTGCCTAATCTCTTCTATCTCATTGAGGAATTTTTTTGGCTTTCCTTTATGGGTCCCTTCATTTATCCTTTTGACTAAAGCCAAACATCTCAAAGTGTAGTTTTCTACATAGTGTAATTTATACTTCATGATTGGAAAAAGTGCTACAACCATACTTCAAACATAGTGTAGTTTCCTACATATTAAAGTAGGGATTAAAGTATATAAAACTACACTTTTGACTAAAGCCAAACATCTCAAAGTATTTGATACTTCAATATTTCTGAAAACCAAAGTATTCTTGGAATACCTAAAAAATACAGAGCTCGGCAAACCAAAGCCGTGTACAAATGTACAATATGTTCTTATTTTTAGAAGGCATCTATAAACACATCATTTTTAGTTAGTTTGGTTAATTTTTCCCACGCCAATTAGCCGTGTCTAAATTTGGGACAAACAAAATACAAACATAACAAAGCATTAATATAACACACATAACTTAACTTAGATAGGGTTGCTAGGGCACCATAAGTTCTTGGGACATATAACACGACACCAATTTCTTACATAGATAATAATAATTAGGGTAGCTAGGTCGGGCAACACACACACCAAACTAATACTACATACTAGATAGGGTATCTAGGGCAACACCGCCATGTCTTCACCGTCGTCTTCACCTTAACCGCCGGCTTCACCGTCTTCTTCGCCGCCGGCTTCAGTACTCCTCCTCCTCAAGGCCGTTGTCGCCGAGGTAGTACGGGAGGCTGTGCATGCGGTCGCGAGCGGGGAAGATGCTCTCGAAGTCGGTGAAGATGTTATAGGTGGTGAATGCGATGAACTCGCACCCACACCAATACACCTTGCCGAGCAGGTGGTAGGCATCGAACCTGTTGGTGAAGTGGACGACGAGCCCTACCGGTGGAGCGTTGGCGTGGGGACGCTGCTCCACGAGGTTGAACATGGGCAGCGAGCCCGCCGGGAGGTGGTGGAAGCCCGCACGGAGGAACCCCCGTGCAAGCTCGGTGCTACCCCCCCCCCCCCCAGCGTTAGAACGCCCACACGCGGAGCGATTCCTCGACGACGACGTTGGCGGGGTACCGCCGTTCCGGCACGGTGGGAGGCTCTTGGAACGTTGGGCCGTAGAACTGCATCTTGAACGCTTCGCTGAGTGGAACCGCTCTGGCTTTTGGGGGAAGAAGAGAAGTGGGAGGCGCAGATGGATCTGTAGAAGAAGAGGCAATGAAGGGCAGTTTAAATAGCCGGGGGAGACGAAGTGGGTACAGGCGCAAACGCCGTAGATCGTGACTCAGTGCTGCTGTGTGAACCGATGCGATCATCAATGTGTGAACGTGAATCGAAGCGACCGTGCTCTGCGTTGGCGACTGCCTCCCCCTGCTGCGTTGGCGGCTGCCTGCCTCCCCCTTCTGTGTGCTCTGCGTTGGCGGCTGCCCCTTCTGCCACCGGCACAACTGAATCGAGCGGCAGCCGTGCAGCGTGAACTGATGCCTCGACATATGGACGCGAGCGTGCGAGCGTGCGTGCAGCCTGCCCCTTCTGCCACCGGCACGTATGCCTGCGACGCGTGAAACGACGTTGCGGAGCGACTGAATCCACTGGCAACCGTGCGGCACGGATCGATGCGTGCGTGTCGGCGTGCATGCATGCGTTTAGGTCTAGGTCACTAGATGCATGTGTGGCGGTGTTCGCATGCATAGCAGGCTACATCGATGCCAAAGACGGGCATGCATAGCAGGCTGCATCCATCGATAGTAGGCTTTTTTAATTTATTACCAACCACTAACGGGCCCGTCCTATGAACACAAACACGGCCCAACCAGCGAAGCCACAGCAACAGTCAACAGAGTTCAACATGGCCCCACAAGTCAGTTAATGGCCAAGACGGCAAACGCCTGTTATCAACATTTGTGAGAGTTTCAGCTAAGGGAGAGGGGAAAAGTGCGCAAAAGTTTGAAGCGTGGGGAAAACTGAGCACAACTAAGGAATTGGGGGAACAGATGGAATAATCCCTAGAGCTTATGGTCATCTTCATGACAAGCTCGAGTTCGTCGAAAACGGAGTCCATATGCATCTACTATGATGTTTTCGATGTTGGAGTTTTTGCCGGTTCTTCATTCGTAGAGGTCTAACATCTCTATATCATTGGCATTTTCATCTATATTCATAGAGGTATAGGTTTTTTCGCTGTTGGGATAGCTCTTGTCGTCCTGAATCCAACAAGCTTGGGTTTCCTCGATTCGGAGCTCGTATGCGAAAGTTATGGTTGTTTCAGTGGCGAGCGGTAGTACCGCTAGAGCTGGCGGTAGTACCGCTGGCCCTAGCGGTAGTATCGCTAGAGCTGGCGGTAGTACAGTTGTCCCAGCGGTAGTACCGTCATCCTTGCGGTTATACTTCGTCGGACTTTTTGCGAAGACTTTCTTGGCGATGGTTGGCCCGGTAGTATCTTTGCGCTACCATGGGCTCAGCGGTAGTACCGCTGCAGCCAGTGGTAGTACCGCTGGAGGGTCAGCGGTAGTACCGCTATAGCCAGCGGTAGTATCGCTGGAGGGTCAGCGGTAGTACCGCTATAGCCAGCGGTAGTACCGCTGGGCTCGGGCTATAAGTGGGGGTAACGGTCTGATTCCTTCCCCCACTATATAAAGGGGGTCTTCTTCCCCCTTGGCTTAATCTATCCGTCGAGCTTGTGTTCTTCACCTATTGTTGACCTTCTTAGAGCTTGCTAATTCTCAATCCCTCCAATGATTCTTGCTTGTTCTTGAGGGAAAAGAGAGAGGAGATCTAGATCCGCATCTCCACCAATCACTTTCTCCTCTATGTGAAGGGAACCCCTTGGATCTAGACCTTGGAGTTCTTTTTGAGCTCCTTGTTCTTCCTCTTATATTTCTCCATAGCTTTGTTGTTGTGGAGGGATTTGAGTGTGAGGGACTTGTCCACTTCGTGTGTTCTTGCCATTGCATGAGTTGCGTCAGTTTGAGTTCTCCATGGTGATACGTGGAAGTGAAGTTTGAGAAGCCATATTACCTTTTGGTACTTAGTACCCTAGAGATTGTTCTTTGTGGATGCTTTGGCGTCCTAGAAGCTTGGTGGTGTCTTGGAGCTCAATCATTATGGTGCAAAGCTCCGGGCAAGCGTCGGGGTCTCCAATTAGGTTGTGGAGATTGCCCCGAGCAATTTGTATGGGTACCGGTAACCGCCCCCAAGGGTTGCCATTTGTACGGGTTCGGTGACCGCCCTCGAGGGTCCCTTAGTGAAATCACGGCATCTTGCATTGTGTGAGGGTGTGAGGAGATTACGGTGGCCTTAGTGGCATATTGGGGAGCATTGTGCCTCCACACCGCTCCAACGGAGATTAGCATCCGCAAGGGTGTGAACTTCGGGATACATCATCGTCTCCGCGTGCCTCGGTTATCTCTTACCCGAACCCTTTACTTATGCACTTTACTTTGTGATAGCCATATTGTTTATTGTCATATATCTTGCTATCACTTAGTTGTTTATCTTGCTTAGCATAAGTTGTTGGTGCACATAGGTGAGCCTAGTTGTTGTAGGTTTTGTGCTTGACAAATTAAACGTTAGTTTTATTCCGCATTTGTTCAAGCCTAAACCGTAATTACTTTAAAGCGCCTATTCACACACCCCCCCCTCTAGGCGACATCCACATCCTTTCAGTTAGCAACATAAAGGTTCTCTAAAATGACAACTAGGTGATGAACCTATATGATGCGACCAACTATAATCACTAAGGCAAGTAAGAAATAGTCTACAACAAAAACATACACAATGTAAAGTTTAGAGATAACCGCAAGTGGAACCAATGAAGATGAGGATGTGTTACCGAAGTTCCTTCCCTTTGACATGAAGTACGTCTCCGTTGGAGCGGTGTGGAGGCACAATGCTCCCCAATAAGCCACTCGGGCCACCGTATTCTCCTCACGCCCTCACACAATGCAAGGTGTCGTGATTCCACTATAGGTGCTCTTGAAGGCGGCGACCGAACCTTTACAAACAAGGTTGGTGCAAACTCCACACAAAGCTTGGAGGCTCCCAACAATACCACGGAGCTTCACCACAATGGAATGTGGCTTCGAGGTGACCTCAACCGTCTAGGGTGCTCAAACACCCAAGAGTAACAAGATTCGCAAGGGATTAGTGTGGGAATCAATTTTCTCTTGGTGGAAGTGTAGATCTAGGCCTTCTCAACCAATCCCTAGGAAATCAACAAGTTTGATTGGCTAGGCAGAGAGATCGGGCACTTTTGAGCTTAGGGAGCAACAATGGAGCTTGGGAGGGTCAAAGGTAGGGTTCTTGAGCAAGAAGAACCCTTTATATAGCGGGGGGAATCCAACCGTTTTCCCACTCATAGCACGAGCCGAGCGGTACTACCGCTGGCTACAGCGGTACTACCGCTGAGCCCATGGTAGCGCAAAGATACTACCGGACCAACCACCGCCAAGAAAGTCTTCGCAAAAAGTCCGACATAGTACAGCCGCAAGGATGACGGTATTAAAGTCCTGGAGCGGTACTACCGCCAGCTCTAGCGGTACTACCGCCAACTCTAGGTGACCTTTTTGCAAGAGGAGAAATACCAGAGATGGGAAAAGCTCCAAAGTTGCAGGGGAAAGGGGATGAAGAAAAAGTGTGTGCGTGCAAGATTGATTCCACCCAAACCTTCCCAATACGGATCCCCTCTTAATAATACGTCGTTCCTACGACTCAAAAACTATCAAAGAGAATCGTAGAAGACACCGTGCTTCTATTCCACGGAGGGTGCCGAATCGTCTTGTGCCTTTGTCATGTATTATTGGAAATGCTCAATGCACACGATTAGTCCATTAATGTACTGTCATCAATCACCAAAATTACTTAGGCATAAATATGCCCTAACACGGGGCCGCTCATATTCTTGGCAAAATAGTTTGTGTCCGTGTGAAATTTCTGCCACAGTCCCTAGGCACCGTAGACATCTAATTTAGGTTAATAAAACTAATCTAATCCCAGCCATCTCACGTATTTAGTGTTTTTGGCCGTCCATTTTTTTGATTTGGGCGTTTCTAACCATTAGATCTGCTATGCTAAAAGGTGGCTCGGTTTTAACGTTGGCTCATCACAACTCTCCTTGAGGACTGGTTTGATGTTATGTGGGCTGGCCGAACGCCCAGCCCTAGCAAAGCATGCCCTGCCTTCTGGTTGATGTGGGCTCGCCATTCTATCCCGAATTGTGATAACTGCATGGTCCACATAGCCTCCCGCGGGCAGGATCGCGGGATTGCAGGCTGATCGCAGCTCGTCCCACTTTGCGCACGCTTCCTACGCATCTCGGACCACGAGTAAATAAAACTTGGCTGGCTCGTGGTAGATGATGCATCCATGTGCATTACATTCAGGGTCTAGAACAAGTGTTTGCATCACAGCAAGGGAGCCGGTTGTTGTGCACGTTAGCCCGACATGGTTTCTTAGCTCTGATCGGGATGAGGATGTGAGAGCAACTCCAACGGGCCGACCCAAACGGACGGCGAATTTGTCCTCTTTTGTCCGTTTGGGTCGGCCGCCCGCCCGATGTCCGTCATGTTTTAGATTTGGATCGACAGTGCGCCCAACATGCCGACCCATTTCATGTCCGCAATCAACATTTAAAAAAGGCCAGCGGCCATGTCTCATGCCGGCATCATGCCAAAATATGGCGCTCGCCAGCCGGCCGGCACACATGCCAGCACACAAAAAGGGTGGGACTTGAGTTCGACCACGCCATCACGGCCCCCGTGGTCATGCCAACACACCTGCCGGTATCCAAAAAAGATGGCGCTCGCTGCCATAGATCACTCCTCGTCGAACTTGAGCATGTCGGCTTGCATCTTCTCGAACCACGACCTCTTCCTTGGCGACACGGTGTTGAGATCCACCTTCATGATCTCCACCCCGGTTATCATGCTCGCAAGAGCCACTTCTTTGGCTTTGGTCTTGGCGTTGGCGGCCTCGACCTCTAGCATCTTGGCTTGCTTCTCCGCCTCCATCTCAAGCATCCGTGCTTGCTTCTCCGCCTCCGTGTCAAGCCTCCTCCTTTGGATCTCCAAGAAGGCGTTCATTTGCTCTTCTCTTTCTTGCCGGCGCTTCTCCTCCCTTGAGTCCTTCTTGGTGATCATGCCCTCCACGGTTGTGAACAAGGCGATCGATGCCGCATCCCGCTTGTCCTCCTTCTTGGAGTTGGTCTTCCCCCGCGGCCGAGCCTTCTTGTCGTCCCCAACCTCCTCCACGGCTTGCTTCCCACCACGCGACTTGAGGGCGGCATATTGCGCCTTGAATTTCTCATCGTCTTTGATCACCCTAAAGCAATGGGAGAGGTTGAAACACTTGCCATTGTGTTGGACCTTGAATGCCTCCAAAGCTTGAAATGCCTGCAAATGTATTTCATGCAAACATATTGGCAAAATGATATGCAAACGAACACGCAAAGCATAAACTTGATGACACAAAAAGAGGGCGGCTTGCTAGCATACCATGTCTTGCACGCCGATGCCGCTCACGGGGTGGGCCTTGACGCTCTCAAGAGTGGCACAAAACTTGTTGCACTCTTGTTGGATCACCCTCCAACGCTTCGAAATGGACACGCACCCACGCGCGCTTACTATTTGGTACGGCGGAAATTTCTTGCGATCATGAAACTCACGGTGAACACGAATCCAAAAGGTTGAATACTTTATTCAGCGCCCGTCTTGAGGTCTTGCCCAATGTCTATCCAACACTTGCAAAGAAGCTTCTCCTCGGCTGCCGTCTATGCCTTGGTCCGCTTGCTCTTGCGCTTCGGCTTCGTCCCGTCGGTTTGGTTGGCTAGCTCATCCTCAAATAAAGGCTCCGCTTCGATGTCGCACTCGTCCTCTTCCTCTAGCCCGTAGTACTTCGGGAACTCAAGGTCGAGAGGGAAGCCGTCCAGGTCCAGGCCGACCTGATCACGCATGAAGGCGGCCTGATCTTCATTGTAACCAGCGGGCGCCGTGAACGCCCCTCGGCCATCCTGCTTTGTGTCTCGTCGGGATCGAAGCCAGCGGCCTACGCACCACCCTCGAAGATCATGTTCTGCATGTAGTCGTCGTCGCCGGCGGTCGGCAATTCCGTCGGACAGGTTGCGCGCGCCCGGCAGCTGGTCGGTTGGCGTCTGCCGCGCGTGTTTCCTCGCGCCTCCGGCTAACGAGTCAGTGACCATCGGTGTGGCGTTGAGGTCGATGGGCGCGGGTGCGGAAGGCGCGACCACGCTCACCTCGGGTGAGCACTCCCCCGAGAGGCGGGAGGCCTGCGGGTAGACGTGGAAGTCGGGCACCGGGTTGCAAGCCGATGCGTCGGGCGAGTCGGGCAGCATCGTCCGAGGGAAGGCGGATGAGCCGGTGCTGACCGCGGTGGCCACGGCGGCGTTGACGAGACCGTGCTGGCTAGGGTTTAACCCCAGCATGCAGAGCGTCTCCCTCGTTGCCGCCGCGTTGGTGACCTGCTGCTGCGCGGCGGTCGCCGCGATGGCTTCATCCCTCGCGTTCGCCGCGTACCTCCGGTCCTTCCTCTTGGCCGACTCCTTTGCCCGTTGTTCGGGCGTCAACACCTTCTTCGGCTTCGGCGCGGCGGCCTTCCGGGGCGCGCGAGGCTTGCCTTTGCCGGACGAGGCGAGGCCGGCGGCGGCGTCGAGGTCGTCGCCCATGGCGAGCGTGGGGCGGGAGGGTTTTGGGAGAAAATGGTGATGGATGCCACCGACCGGCGAGCCCAGAAAGAGGAGTAGGCGCGCGCAGCGTTCGTCTCATGTCCGCGCTGACGTAAATCCAGCTTTAAATTGGAGCGGAAATGGATCGTCAGGCGGACGCACGTCCATTTGGGTCGACGCGTTGAGCCGACTTTTGTGTCCGTACCAATCCAAACAAACGAAGGCCGACAAAATGGACCACCAATCCAAACAAACGAAGGCGGACAAAATGGACCGTCCCATTGGAATTGCTCTGAGAACGACTGAACGAGTGCTGCGACTATGGGCAAATAATAGATTGGAAAGTGTTAGGTTGACACTCCTTTGCAAATGATGCTTCGGAAAAGTTATGGAGCATCAGGAGGGAGCTGGTTGAGTGCATCGTCTTGCTTCAGATTTCTGTGTACTTGGGCAATAACATTTTCAACGGACCTGGATAGAAAATGGGGAACAATTGATAGCAAAATTCTTCAGCAAAACATTAAACAGCATCATCGCAGGTAGAAGACAAAAAAAATGATTTCTCAAATTATAAGTATAGGGGCGACTCAGGGAAAACAATATCAACATCATATATCACCCAACACCAACACACAGTTCCACCACTCCCCCACCCGTTCTGTCATATCTAATCATTATACTCCTAAATAGCAACAGAGCAAACAAAAAGACCAGCAATAATGAACAAATGAAATTTACACACGTCAACCAATGGCCCTAATTGATAAGCTGCTGCAGATCGATGTGCCACGATGAGGCTAGCTGCTTCATTATCTGAACTGGTGTCGCACCCTCCCAATCATCCGGCAGCTCGATGGCAGTAGCTTCGTGAAGTCCAAATAAGAGGTCATTCTTCGCATCTCGAGGGATTCCAAGATAGTCGGATCCATTTTCCATTACCAGATCGGTCAACTGCAACCAGGACAATCATGATTTAAACAGGTTGCTAAAGCAATGCATTCAAGTATTCAACTCAAATATTAAACCGTGACATTCCTGACATCGGAGCACACAACCAATCATACCGGTCTAATAACATACTCCCTCCGTCCGGAAATATTTGTTATTGGAATGGATGTATCTAGATGTATTTTAGTTTCAGATACACCCATTTTTATACATTTGTGCGACAAATAATTCCGGACGGAGGTAGTATCTTCCAAGAAACTTTTGTTTGACCAACATGCTGCCTACCGTTTAGTGAAAAAGAAAATAATAGATAACCACAATTATAGTTTCTATACCATCATCTGGCAGCAGTAGCTATGCCTGAACAGAACATAAGTTATGGTACTGCTTTGGCTTCACAAGTAAACAGAAATAACTGCATCTCTATTAGTTCCACGACATGTTAAATGCTGCCTGTACTGTCCAGCAAACAAAATTAAACTAAACTATCACCTCGATTCCGAAATATGGGACGTCTTGGATATTTCAATATGAACTACGTACGGACTGAAATGGGTGAACAAACACACTAAAACGTGTCTATATACATCCGATTCAGAAAAGGTTAGAACACTGAAATGGGTGAACAAACACACTAAAACGTGTCTATATACATCCGATTCAGAAAAGGTTAGAACATCTTATAATTCGGAACGGAGGGACTACTATTTAACAAATAAAAATCATTTGATCACTGAAGAAAGCATAGCTATCATTCACGTACTTCACGATCTTCCTTGTAGCAATCCAGTCAAAATGAGTGGCCTTCATTCTAGACCAAATGAAAAGCCAGGAGTCTGTTTGAGAAGGCAAAAGGACCACTTGTCAATCAGTTGCACTTCGGTTCTCATCTAATGATTTTCTACCAAGAATATGTTAAGAATGATTCCACTAACTTGGTTGTGTAGCTAATTACTCCCTCTTCCCAATTTACAGCGCCCTCGTATTTCGTGGTTTAACTTTGGCTATCAATGTGACAATACTAACCAGTCAAAAAATGTGAATAATGATACATGAGTCATGTGTTAAAGAGTATACCATTGAAACTTTTTCTGGATATGAATTTCAATGGGTATAATTTTTCTAGCACAGAACCCATGTTCCATTGGCCAAACACAACCTTGAATGTGTGAACGCCACATAAACCAGGACGGTGGGAATACATAGTTATTGACGGATAAACTCATAGTCGATGCCTTGTTTACAGGTTGTAGGTGCAAGTTCTACAAGGCACAGCCCTCGCACGCTTAGCCCACTTAGACCGATTTAGGTGTCACCATTATGGCTCCCCAGTGCCAAGCGCTTTTTAGAACACTAGTTGATAGTTAGATACTATTGACTTCGTTTAACTTCCCTACTCAGATATATTCCTCATTCCTGGACAACTTGGAAACATTTAAACATTCACCAATACCAAATCGTATTCACTGCTCCATGAACACCATGCGCATTTAACAAAAGCAACATACCAGGTGCACAAGGCCTACTTGGTGAACAAATGCACAAATTCAATGAGATGAGGTTTTTGGAATATTATGGTGGCTCATTTGCCCAAAGGGAGATGTGGGGTGCGGGATTGGTCCCACTTGCATCTCGGCCACACTGATGAGACCGGACGGCTCGATTGGATTTATGCATTTGTTCACCCTATAGGCCTTGTGCGCCGCATATATTGCCCACAACGAAAGCAATATCCACAACTATTATAAAAGCACAATATCCTAATATTGAAAAATATAGTACTAGGAAGAACTGTGAATTCAGGAAACCGTCAGTATCTTCAGCTCCATCCCCACTAACCTCAGGACAGCATCATATTGCCACATCCAAATTTCCTAAACTAATTTGAAATGTTCATGGTATGTTATCTCACCAAAAGGAAAGGATAGTTGTGCACGAGATACTAGAACAATATGCAATTTTCAGTAAAGAACAATAAGTAACTGTTTAAAAATGCTTTAACACATGCACACTGAAATGCACTCTTTAGAGTGGTATGCCGAGTCATAACATGAAGCGCACTTGATTTTTCTTTTTATAGTTCAGCACCAGTTTTGGAGTGAAAAGAAAAAAACAACTTTGGCATTTCCCTGGTATAGTTGTCGCTAAGTCTACAAACATCTCCGGCATTTCAGATAGAATAATTTCTCTTAAAATGGAAGATAGTAGTTTACCTGCTGAAGCCAACTCAAAGCTATATCATAGAAGCTTTCTTCTACAAGGAATTGTCCAACAGCATGTAGAACCTCATTCGAAACCTCGTTTGACAGTTGATCAACGACTGGTCCAGTTTGCTCCATTAACTTTACAAGTAGCTCAGCATCTCCAGCTGAAAGGACCTCAGCATAAGCCGAATCCATGTCACCAACATGAATAGCATCCATCGCGCGGGTCCAGGATTCCCAAAGTGGACCTCTTCCATCCCCTTGATTGTCATCATTCAAAGCCTCTCCATCCAGCTCAGGAATAGCAACTCTTGCAGCAGCCCTTGAACTTCCATTATCTTCACCAGCCACTCTGATAGCTTCCAGTGTTGCCTCATCTTTCGAGGCTCTCCATGCACTTCGAGCAGAAGGACCCTCTCCAAACCTAAATGGCCCCTGTCCTTTGTCCCATCCTCGCCTCGGGCCTGCTTGATCATTACCGTTTCTAGGAACCCTGGTGTCAGATGAAAAAGAATCTAATCCTCTCCTGGAACTCATTCCACTTCGTGATCCAGAATAAGCATATGAATCCCATTGCTCAGAATCTGGTCTCCAAGATGGGCTTCTTACACCAGAAGCCATACCATCTGCAGAAAAATACCTATCTGCGAACCCTACCCTTCCATCACCACCCCTACCAAATTTGGAATTAGAATACTCATGAAACCCATTGTATTTTGCAGATGATCTGCCGGGAGATGAATCGAAGCCCAGGGTTGAACCACCACCTCTCCTGCCTGATGACAATGATATATCCCTAGCCATTTCCTCGACAACCCTCTCAAGACCACGTACTCTGTTTTCCAGAGTAACCATGCTGTCATGAGATCCTCCCATGAAATCCTGAAATGTGCAAAACACAATCGATATTATGTAGCTTTCCAAAAGATGTCTCATAAACATAAAATCTCTCCTCAAAAGTTGCACATCATAATGATATATGGTATCATTTGGATAAGTAACAAACAATTAGTCAATCACCACCCAAAACATAGTTAAAAAAGACTCGCCTAGGCTCTAGGTGATAGCGAAATGCCTAGCGCTTAATGTGCACAAAATTGTGCATAAGCATGCGCTTTGGTCAGATAAGCGCAAGGCGGTGGCAAAACACAAAACTAACGCCTAACCCTTATTTTAACTTTGATCCGGAATCGCCGTAAATGCAATCCATTTCACATCCAACAAGTGTACAAGGTTATTTCTAAATAACTAAACAATGTAAGCTCGGTTTATTTGTATTACCATGTAAGATCATAGCACTAGCTAGATAGCACTGTAAAAACTGTGATAACAAAAGATTGGCAGCAGCCTCACACAAAGAAATACATGCCATATGAAAACAGATTTATAATTTCACTTTCACATACACAATTGCAGAGAGATTGAAATGTAACATACTCGGAATGTATTTTTCTTACCATCAATGTGGAAATTAAAAAGGTGTGACATTTTATGGCTGTACAGTTAGAAGTAAAAAAACAAATCAAAATTCAGAACTTCCTGTGCTAAAAAAATTCAGGGTGGAATAAGCCTGAGCAGAACTAACCTGCAACATGTTCATGAGGCTCGTTTGCTGTCTCTCCAATTGTGATAACTGCTTCTGTATCACTAACCAGTTTGTTTTATTATTTATGAAGGGACCATCTCCTGGGATAGTCATTGGTGCAGAATCTTTTGCACTGGTTTCACACCTATCTTCAACATCAGATGGTCTAGTCTTTGCATCTTTGTTTCTACTTCCTCTTTGGCCAGCCCATTTATTTCGAACACTTTGAAAACTAGAACTAGCCCGCCCTTGAGTCAGACTTCCTTCATCATCTGCAGATCCATTGCTGTTAGCAGCACCAACATGATCGCCATCTGCTTCTTCTGGATCATCTTCGCTTTGTAGATGAGATTGTAGCGTCTTGCGGGGAACTACCACCTCAACAGCCAAGTCATCTGTGGTTCTCGTCTCAAGCTTTTGAAAAAACTCAGGGTTCAATTCCCTGTCAGTTAGTGTAGGTCTTTTCTTCAAGAGAACTGCTGCTTTTTCAGCTATGCTACTGCCCTTTGCTTTCTCATTATTGCTAGGTGAATCCAGCTTCATTTCACTGCCAGTTGGTTCTTTAGTTTTACCATCTTCTGCGCAAATTGTTTAACATTAAGCATACAGATATAGTAAACACCCTAGTAATACCATGCACTTGTTCAACAAAAGAAAAGGATGATACCATTTGTATCTTCACCTGTCAATTGCTTCCACAGCTGCACTGCATCGATCACGCTGTCTCTGACAGGCCTTACCTGGAATTGTGTTTGCAGGAACAACATATCAATTCATTATGAATATGACTTGGTCATCTGAAACCAAATGGGGCAGCAGCACATGCTACATTTTCAATAAGAGTGAGGAGGATTATTTATTACCTTATCAAAACGGCAAGCCTCAAGAGCAGCTATGGTTGGAGCGGCCCCATCACCTATCAGGTGGCCTGAATAGGTAGCCAGGACACACAATGTGTCAGCAGCTGCTTTCCTGGTAGCCCAATCACTGTTCTCGAGACAGTCGCGGATACTTTGCAGTGTCTGTTGCATATTCTGGGGACTGATTGCTCCAACCTGAAAGGCGGGAAATCAATCATCAACAGATACTCAAACAAGGATGTCAGTAATCGTGCTGATAGTTTCTATGATTCTATCACCACAGTGATTGATGAAATATGCAGAAAGGCTAGGAATTGCGTAAGCAGCAAGTTTCAATGATAAGACCATATGAAGATACTAATTATAACAAAGAAAGAAGCAATTCGGCATTCCAGTCTTATGGGTAAAACCAGAAGATGAGTGCAGAACACTTTCATGGGTGCATAAGGTCATATATGACGTGTTGGAGCCTGGTAATATCAATCAAAGTAACAAAGTACAAAAGTAACGCTCAAAAACATCATCCAAGTTATTAATCTCCAGAATTCAAGCCCTCACCAACCAAAAAAGGCCTAAAGTTCTTAACTATTAGTCTTACACTCCCAAGTGTGCACTATGATACTAACACAACAAATTCCTTAGCTCAAACAGCCAATGAACAATAGAATAGGTCTAAAAAAACAGTTTTCTACTTCAGTAGTATCAGCTAGTGCATGCATGAATCCACTGACTTATCCGAGATATCAGAAAAATATTTGCATGCCATACGCCTATGAGCAGGTAAGTGAAGAATGTATTGTAATGCTAGCTAAAATGGCAAGAATGAAGAGTTACCAGAAGCAACTAGAAGTTTAAGATTCTCTTTGAAGCTTCAAATCCCAACTACATAATACTTTGGATTGTTCATGCCTTCATGGAGTCGAACAGTATTTAAAAAGAGACATAGCCTTATATGCCCAGTGCCCCAGTGGCGGGAAATAAATGCCAAAGATCCAAACTGACTAATGTTGCCCTATGATATCAGTTCTTCACGTTCCGAACAGTGGTCCATTCTCTTGACAGTAATTCACCAAACACTTTACAGCACAGAAATAAAAAAACTAGTATTTCCATCCTAACAGCTGACAGTGAGATATACAGGCCACATCCGAAACTGACTAATATGATTGTAAGTTCGTACTCCCTCCGTCCCAAAATAAGTGACTCAACCTTGTACTAGCTTTAGTACAAAGTTGAGTCACTTATTTTGGGACAGAGGGAGTAACTAATTAGCACAGCAGTGTCAAACAGCACTTGGCAAGTTAGACATTCCCGTCTTCACCCATAAAACAGATGTGGGTGGTCTGGATGACTGAGGATTCCGGCATTAGCCAATACAGACAGAGAAGCATCTCCAACAAAAATAACAACTAGCAGTCTACCATGAATTCCCATCGCCTAGAATTTGTTATGTCAATGACTCGATTCATCAAGCATATATAGCATGCAAGACAGAAATTTGGGAGACAGCACATACCTGAGCTAAGCTTCCGATGACATTGAGCAGTGACCCCTTGGCCTGCACACCCTGTCCGCCGACCAACTTGAAAACCCTGGAACCAAGCTTACCAAACATCCCCAACACACCAGGTCCAGGGCCTGCCCCCTCCACTGTTTTTGCCAAGCAGGCCGCGGCCCCGCTCTGCACAGTCTTGCTCTGCTCTCCCATGACCTCGAAGAGCGGTTTCAAGAACAGTGCGACGGTCCCATTTCCCGCCTCGCCAGCTGCTGAAGCAGCAAGCGGCCGGAGGTAGACCGCCGCTAGCTGCCCGGAGGCGTCGCGGCACGCGTCCCGCACGGACGAGTCGGAGGTCGTGTCCTTGAGCCGTCGCGAGAGATGCGCCATCACCTTCTGCAGGTGCGGCGCCGCGGCGTCGGGGTGCGCCACGCAGAGCGTGGCAAGGAGACGTATGGATTCGCGCCGCGCCGGCGAGGCGAGCCCCTGGGTGTCGGACGCCAGCGCATGGAGGAGCATGGGCACGGCGTCCGGGGACGGCGGCGACCGGATGAAGCGGTCGAGTTCCTCGACGGCGATGTGGTGCGTGTCGCGGTCAGAGAGCTTGGCGAGCGCGGAGAGCACGCGCGACTTGAGCTCCGCCATGGCAGCGCTCTTGGACGGTGCCGCGCCAGCGGCGGCCGCGGCGGAGGCAGGGTTCGGCGGCTGCGCGGTGGCGGGCGACCTGGGATGCGATTTGGTGGCGGATTTGGAGACCGCGGTCGCCATTGCGGCGGATTCGCGTGGGGAATCTGGGGAATGCAAGAGTGGGAACGGGGATGGCTGCTAGTTCAGATTTGAACTGGTGGGATGTGGGATTTGGGTTACAATTGGAGGCATACGGTGGCGAATTCGGGGTGGATTTGTTGGGATTCGTATAGCTTTTGAATCGGTCGATGGGTTTGTGGCCGGGTTTTGTGGCCGATTTTGGAATGAGATGGTGGGATCTCGCCTTTGGAGCGGAGGTGGGTGGTGGGGTGGGCGAAGACGAGGAGTGAGCGAACGAGTTCAAGATTCTTCCGAGACGACGGGTGAGAAGGGTGGAAGAGGGTGAGTGGGCCACCTTGTCAGTAATCGGCTTGGGAATATTGTAGGAAGGAAAATTACAGATTGTCAACAGGTATATAGAAGAGCTTGAAGCTATCGAATAGATGAATCTACAGTCGGTCAGGCAACACCCCGCCTCGGTAGCCCATGAGGTTCTAATGGTTAGTTTTGGATTTTTTCACGCAAGAAAGCAAAGAAGAAGGGTTCCTGTAAGAAGATGGACTCCGCCTCCTTTGGGTTGTGCTAAAATCAATGTGGATGGGGCAGCCTGCCGTATGCCCCCGATTGGCGCTGTGAGTGTTGTGTGTCGTGATGGACTAAGGCAAATACCTTGGGTCTTCAGCGATAGTCTTTCATGGACTAACTGATCCCGAAATCTTGAAAACTTTGACATGTTGCGAGGCCCTTGCACTGGGCAGGGATCTACTCCTTCAGAAGATCGCCATAGCATCGGACTGTCTTCAAGCGGTCCAAGATATTAATTCTGAAACTAACGGCATTACGGCTCCAATTATCAAGGAAATCAAGGATGGAGGCAACGATTTCCAAGCTATCTCTTTCAGCCACGAAGGACGTTTGTCGAATACGGAAGCTCATGGTTTAGCTAGACATGCTTTGCACCTAGGGGAGAGACGCCATGTTTGGCTCCTGCAACCTTTTGATACTCTTGTTATACCTGTAAACCTCACTATTGATCAATAAAGCAAAGCAGTCTTCCCCTCAAACAAAAAAATGATTTGGAGCTGTCAATAACCTGGGCCCACCTTGTCACCAATTGATGCTTTATATTACTATCACCCCTTTCGTTCCAAAATAAATAGAATAACGCTAACGCCTACACGTATGGCACGAAGCAACATGGCCTAAACGTTTTCATTATTATTTATTTTGTCACGTCAAAATAGATGATATGAGTGGGGGAAAATTTGATTTTTGGCTTAAAATGGTTTATCTTCTAATTAAAAAATTCAATTAAAAATTTATTTTCACCATTAAATCTTTCTGGACGAGATCTTCAAACTAGATCCCATGTTGATATGTTTCGATGGAAAAAATGCCAAAAGTTACCATCTTGTTTATACAGTAGTTGACATAGTGTTTACATTAAAATTGTCATGACATGTTCTATTTATTTTTTTCTAGAGTTAAAGCTAACATTATATTTTCAACTACTTTTTTGGCAATTTTTATTAATTGACCATGACAGTTTTTTCACCATGGCAATTTTAGTTTTTGGATTATGGCAAATCTAGTTTTTTAATTCCGTGGTTTATAATATGTTAAAATATAGTTTTAAAGGTGGAAGAAAAAATAGATGAATCATATCATGGCAACTTCAGTGTAAACACCATGGCAATTCATGTGTAATAGACATTGCAACCTTTAACAAAAAAAAGTCGCTGAAACATACTAATATGAGATCTAGTTTCGAAGATCTCGTCACGATGGATATAATGATGAAAACGGATCTCCAATCGGATTTTTCATTTAAAAAATAAAACATTTTAAAAACTAGAAATCCAAAAATATTTCCACATGCATGCATGTGATGGGTGCACTCTATATGTTATATGTGTGTGGGTGGATGTTGCTCCCACCATACGTATGGACGTTATCAGCGTTCAATAAAAATCGATGCTTTAATATAAAATTTGTATTAAGTTAGTACCCCCCGTTCTTAAATATAAGACATTTTACATATTGCACTATGAACTACATACGGATGTACATAGACATATTTTAGAATGTAGATTCACTCATTTTGCTCCGTATGTAGTCTTCTAGTGTAATCTCTAAAAGGTTTTATATTTTAAAATGAAGAGAGTATTAAATTTTGGTCACTTATTTGAACTTATTTCAAGACAAACGAAGTAAACATGTTGTACGTGGTAATGAAAGAAACATCTCTAGCTTAAAAAGAAAGCTCATGGACCCGTGCAATGCAACGGACGGGAGTCAAGTGATGCTAAACATGCTTAATGTGGTTCTTCCCCAATCGGACAGTGGTTACTTTAGTCCACGTAGTTAGAAATATCTAGAATACGTTCACAAAACTTGTCTTGAGGATTCACATACGATCCATTCTACTCCCTTCGTTCGGAATTACTTATCATACAAATAAATATATCTAGAAGTAAAATACATCTAGATACATCCATTTTCACAACAAGTATTTCCGAACGGAGAGAGTACGATTTTGTGTACGTATTTACTAATTTGGCGATTTACTCTCATGTTGATACATACTTCGATCATTTTTTCTTTGTGCCTAAGGTCGAGCCCGCATACGAAGGAAAGAATTTGCTAGTAAATCTGGACTAAATTGCCCCTGGTTTTCCATAGATAGAAGGCTGGGTAGTTATGATTTACTCCCTCCGTTCCTAAATATAAGACCTTTTAGATATTGTACTATAAACTACATACGGATGTATATAGACATATTTTAGAGTGTACATTCACTCATTTTTCTTCGTATGTAGTCTCTTAGTGAAATCTTTAAAAGGTCTTATATTTTGGAACGGAGGAAGTACATGTCGGTGATTGGCTGGACTCCACAATTCCCGTGCGCACTACTCGCTTTCTCTATGCATGTACTTCTCTCTCTTCCCTCTCCCTCTACATGCGCACATGAATACTTTCTCTGTTTCTAAATATAAGTTTTTTAAAAAAATCACTAAAAATTACATAAGGACGTATATAGATATATTTTAAAGAGTATATTCATTCATTTTATTTCGTATGTAGTTTTTAGTGAAATCCTTTAGATGACTTATATTTAGGAACGAAGGGAGTAAGATTTAATTATTCACATGCATGCGAGCTATGGGAAGCGCAGTACGCGGGGCAATTTTGAAAACTGCGGATTAAAATAGGGATCGCGCAGAGCATATAGGAAAAAATCAAAAAAATGTGTAGACTATTGAGAATCGGAAGGAGAACGTATCCAACGTATCTATAATTTTTGATTGTTTAATGCTGATATATTATCATTTTAGGATACTTTGGGAGGAATTTCCTTACCAATTCATATTATGTTTTAGCGCTAACCCATTGACCTAGTGTCCACTGTCAGTTGTTGTTTTCTGCATGTTTTTCACTTTTTAGGTTTTTGATACCAAACGAAGTCCAATTGACCTGAAATTTTTTGCAGATTTTTTTCTTGATCAAAAGAAGACCAATGAGTATTGGAAGAAGGTTCAAGGCCACCCGAGTACCCGACAAGCCAACACGGCGCGGCCTCGGGCGCCCTAATGGCTTGTGGGCCCCTCGAGGCTCTCCCAACTCCGTTGTGTTGCTTATAAATTCTCATATATCCTAAAAAACTTAAAGGCAGTCTCGAAACACTTTTTACGCTCCCGTAAGTCTCTATTCCTACAAGAGGTCATTTAGAGCTCCATTCCGGCACCCTGCCAGAGGGGGGTCGATCATGAAGGGCCTCTTCATCAACCTTGTTGTCCTCATGATGATGTGTGAGTAGTTCACCACAAACATACTGTGGGGCCCTCGATTTAATCGTACGCTAATCATACACGCAAATGCATACGATCAAACTCAAGAACTCACGAGAAGATATCATAACACAACTCTAGACACAAATAAAACAATACAAGCTTCATATTACAAGCCAGGGGCCTCGAGGGCTAGAATACAGAAGCTCGATAAACACACGAGTTAGCGGAAGCAACAATATCTGAGTACAGACATAAAACATGGGGTGCCTTAAAGAAGGCTAGCACAAAAGAAACACGATCGAACGAGGCGAGGCCTCCTGCCTGGAAACCTCCTAAACTACTCCTGGTCTTCAGCGGCCTCCACGAAGAAGTCACCAATGGGGTGGCAGGCGTCGACAGGAAACTCCATCTCCTGGGCTCCATCATCTGGACACAGCAACGGATCAAGGGGACAAAGGGGGAGCAAAGCAACGGTGAGTACTCATCCAAAGTGCTCGCAAGACTTGCATCAGAACTATGTTAAGTATGCATCAGTATCAAAGAAGGGGGGTTTATATGTGGACTAACTGCAGCAATGCGAGAATACAGAGAATGCCTAGTCCTATCGAAGACTAGCATCTTCAGGGGTCTTGCAGCAATAGACGAGAGTAGAGCAAGGTAACACAGATATATAGTCATACTAGATCGCTGATGGCGCGCGTTGCGGCGCCCGTGTTTTTTAGTGTAGCATGATAGTGTTAAAAATTTATTTGAAAACATGGAAGTTAGTTTTTTATAGCAAAGTTCTTGTTTTCTTTTGAAATGTGAGAGCAGAATGGAAGTTTTGTCATTTTCATTGGGCTGGTTATGGATCTTATCTATAGATACTTGGCAAGACATGTATGATACTATTTGTAATAAAATATAAACAATACAAAACTGATATATACATAACGCAAATTTCTCAAACAACACTTGTTGTAGACAAATGGTTGGTGTGCTAACCGGTATCTGGCGAAACTGAATCTTCCATTGTAACTCACAAACATTCCGATTAGAAGGCTGCAGGGTGAAGTTTTGGATGGAAACACTATTGCCTTCAAAATTTAAAGGAAATATGATATATGCATCGAGCATGAAGTATCCAAGGCCATGCTAAATAAAACATCATCACTGGTAATGAAAGTGAAATCCTCTAATGGAAATGTTAACTATAACACAGGAAGTGAGACCAAATTACAAATTTGTCAATCTAAATAGTAAATTTTACTTTAATAACCTCAACACCCCCTTCTAGTATCCTTAAAAGAAAGACAGGAGGTGGAAACAATATAAGACTCAGTAACTCACTCCAGAAGGAATATTTGAGTCAGCACCAGCATCTAGCAAGCACTTCACAATACCAGGTAGGACATTGTTCGTTGCTTGCTTCCATCAATTAACATATGATAAATCTTATTCACATCAGCTTCAACCTGTGTATATAAATTATAATTTATTTGTGTAAATGCTTGAGATGTAGTCTGCAAAAAATGTACACAGCAAGAATAGAAGCTGCATAGGTACTGAAGGAAGCTCCATAAATGAAGAAAGATTAAGAAGTAGTGCTACATAAAAATAGCAACAAGAATTGAAATAGTATATGCACATATTAAACCAAACCAAGTTTTCAGCTATTTTTTAGTCTATGCAAATAAAATTGCTAGGTGTAGATCCTCCTTTATGACGGGCTTGTTTCCAAAAATTGAAGCAACATAAGTCGGTTACTAAAGATCCATTTGGGAGCTTCGCCCGATAAACATTTTCCAAAAATGTGTTTTGTTGCAGACTTTCTTTGTTTAAGCAGGGAACCATAAGAAAAAAGTTCTTTAAGATTGACTTTCATTACCTGTTGGTTGGAAAAAGAACAAACACATTGCAGTATCTTATTTCATCAACTATGTGGCTCTTCGGTTTTGCTACCTTTAGAGTACCTTACGTAAAAAACATGAGAGTAATTATTAGAAATTTTTATGAGCTGCATATCAATATAGTCTTAATTCAAAACTTTGTGGAAACCAAGCACCAATATAACCTCCACTACATTAACATACCTAATGGATATATTTTTGTGGCATAGATCTAACAATGTTATGCTAGCTTCACCATTTTTGTATATGGATATGGATGCACACACCAAAAGGAAGGCACTCCTAAGATCAAACTTCATCACAATTGGCACTCTAGCGGTGGTAATCATTTGCCTTGACCAATTTAATTTAGAGAATCTGCATAGATCAATTTAACTTGGAGCATGCTGGAAAATCATATCAACGTATAGAGAATTCAAGAACAAATTTAATGTCCAATATCCACCAGAAATTAGAAACTGAAGAGTTTATCAAATGTTCAAGTAACTAATAATATGTCGAGTGGCCATCAGAAATTGAATTCCCCAAATCAGAATGACAGAAACAGTCCCCAATATTTACTCAGATCAATACAATAGTCCTCATCATTTGGATCACTGTTATGAACACCACCTACGCCAAATAAGGATTGGGGGATATTAGCACTATAATTACCATTGCCTACAACCCTGCTTTAGGAAACTTCAGAGTAATACCAAACTTATGGATATCAAGCCCACAAGAATACCTCAAACAAGGCTTGAGCAACAGTTCAGTGCCGACTCCATGGCCCCCCATGGTTCACCTCCAGGCAAAACTCTTTTCTAGGCTTCCATATGCTCCACAAGGAGGCAACAAGAACCAAGTTCAATAGCACATTCTTCTTGGGGTTATGCCATAATGTAAAGATGTCCATAAAACTAGAAATTTTATCCACTAAGAAGTATTCAGATATAAAGTCCCACAGCTGTTGTGCAACAATATAATCAAAAAAATAGATGATTGACAGATTCATTTTGACTTCAAAATAGGCAAGTAATATCTGTGAGGTGCAGGATGATATAAAGATTGAAGGTGCAGGATGATATAAATATACCAAATCTTGTTGTGAGGTGCTGCACGCGGCTCAGATAGGGGAATTAGAGATGTATACCTGCCGGCGGAGAGAAGATGGCGCGACGGCGGTGGCCCGGCGGGACCTGGTGCGGGAGGGAGGCGGCACGGGGGGGGGGGGGGAGGGACAGTGGGGGGCACCGGTGGAGGGGGCGGTGAGGGCGCCGGTGGGGGGCACCGTTGGAGGGAATGGTGAGGGCGCCGGTGGAGAGCGCCGATGGAGGGGATGGTGGGGGCTGTCGATGGAGGGGAAGGTGAGGGCTGCTGGTGGAGGGCATCGGTGGAGGGCGCCGGTGGATGGGACAATCTAGTAAAACTGCATTGGGACCGGTCGGGTTCACGCGGTCGCTCGGGTGGGCTGGCAGATTGGGCTAGCAGAAGGCGCAATGCACCACAGGCATGGGTTTCGGCCTCTGGAGTAGCACCCCACAGGACAGGTGGGCTAGATTAAGGTGACTACAGATCAGATTCATTTTAACACGAAATCCGACGGCCAGAAATCCCTCATTGTCAAAACGGACGGCCAAAAACGCCTAATCGCTGAGAGGGCAGGGCTTAGGTGCAGTTTTACTGTCCTTAATTGTTGCAACAATAATTAAAATGAGGTCGCGCCCAGAGATCCTCCCTCGACTCCCTGCGAGGAAGCAAACCCGGCGCAACTAATTCCAGTTAAGTAACAATTGTAGTTGTATAAGATCAAGGCACAACTCCAAGTCGTCCTGTATAAGATCCGAATAGTTAATTTCCATCCCTACACGGTTGCACCAACTTTCCCGTCACTCTCGATAACACTCTGGCCGGACAAACTTTTTTGGGTCATGCCCGGCCTCGGAATATCGACACGTCGCAGCCCCACCTAAGCTGAGCAGAGAGGCCAGCCCGCCGGTCTAACTCCTAAGCACAAAGGGTTTGTGGGCCCACTTGCCCTCCGCGCTCGTGCACGATGCGTGGGCGACCGAGGTCACTCCTAGCACCCCTTAATCACAAGCGTGATGCATCTCGGGACCACTCGGGCGCGCGCCGCTCCATTGCTGACGTCTGAAGAGCTTCGGCTGATACCGCGACGTCGAGTACCCGTAATTCTTCCTGCGTAGCCGGTTAGTGCGAAAAGGTCTCCGACCAACCCAAATCAAATACCCAAATCCGTTATCATTTTAATTAAGCCTTCGACACAAACACACGGGGATCCACCCGCCTAACATCTATTCATCATAGATCCCAGTAACATGGTCAAGTAACTGTGTGGTAGTAACATCGGGGGTAATCCGAGGCATCACCCTCGTTGGATTCCAACGATGTACCCGTCAAGGTGGAACTAGAGGAGTCACCCTCGAGGGTCCCACACTTGAGGGGTTGCACGAAAGAGACATCGTCGAGAGTGGTGACGGAGGAATCACCCTCGATAACCACAACCCACTAGTTGTACTACAGAGATATCATCAGGAGTACTTCGCGAGGTGTCACCCTCAGTACCCGATAGTATCTCTGTAGCATCGCACAACTAGGGGGGGTAAGTGTTGTGTCGAGTCTGGCTCGTCGATCAGGGATCGAGACTTGAAAGCAAAGCGGGGCAACTGGACTACGGGGTCAGCGGAGATGCCTGCTCCACCTATACTAAACAGTTTAAAGAGCGGTACTGAAAGTAGCAGTTCATCAAAAATAGGCAATGCATCAGATATAGGAGCTAACTACAACAGTAGCAAAATTCTAATGCAAGCATGAGGAAGAAAGAATAGGCGATATATGAATGATCAAGAGGGGGGTTTCTTGCCTTGTTGCTTTGAGGCAAAGGGCTGGTCGGCAGGGTCGTAGATGTACCCGGCAGCAGCGTCAGTCTCGAGGTCTACGGGTAAGAAGAGGGGGGAGAAACAATAAATAATAGCAACACGTGCAACACTAAGCATGACATGGCAATATGCAGGCTAGGCATGAGCTAACGCAGTAACATCCATCATAGACGTGTCGGGAAAATATCAGACGATATTTCCCGGGTCTTTGGCTACTACCGGTCAGACTGAAAACGATGGAAAAGTTCCACGTTTGCTATGCTAGGGACGCGTGACAAACGAATGGACCGCGTATCCGGGTTCGTCTCGCTCTGCTCATCAACTTTCAAGTTGAAAATATTTTGATGTGACTTACGGTTTATTTAATTTTAATTTTTAAAGTTTTATTCAATAATTAGGAATTAAAAATAGATTTAATTAATTCTTAAATGCTATTATGACATCAGCGTGATGTCATGCTGACATCAGCAGTTGACTGGTCAACTCACCACTCGGTCCTACGTGTCATTGACACAAATTATTAATTAAGGTTACATATTAATTAATCACATTAAAGTAGTGGGGGACCCACGTGTCATACTCTAATAGGATAATTTCATTATCCTAATTAACAAATTATCTATTTAATTAATTAACTAATATATCTAATTATCAATTTATTTATTTTATTAATAAAAAATAATATATATATATATATATGTATTTATCTATTTTATTACTTTGTACTAATCCGTTTAGGGGGGGTTGGGGCCCGAGTGTCATAGACACTCGGGTGGGGCTCGCCCCACTTGTTAGTGGCCCATGGCCACACACACACACATATACATAATGTATTTTCCTTTCATACATGATATTACATACATACATACATACAAAATACATACATGCATCTCATACATACATACATACACATATACATCTTTTTATTTTTATTTTCTCTTCTCTCTATCCTATCTCTCCTAACTCTGTGTGCATCTCTCTCAACAAAGAGAGGAAGGAGGCAACCCCATTTCCACTGGCAGGAACCTAGCGGCGCCGGAACGCGGCGGTGTTCGCCGGAACGGTACCGGGGCGGGGAAAGAAAGAGAGGGGTGTTCTCACCGAGCCTTGTAGATGTGCAAAAATGGGCTCGGGGGAGTCTCGACGGTGTGACGACGGAGGGGTTGGCGGTGTGGACGTCGGAGGAGGCCCGACCAACGAGGGGCGACGGCGGTGTGGCAGATCCGGTGGTGAGGAAATCGGCGATGACGACGGATCCAGTGCGGTGGCGAGGTGGTAGTGGTGCTCCGATGACGGAGGCAACCGGTGGAGGCTCCAGTCGGCCAACGGTTGGAGGCGACGCGGGACCTCGCGGGGAAACGGAGGCGCGGTGGAGGGGGCTGGGACGAGGGAGGGCCGACCGGGCAACGACGATTTGGCGCCGGATGGGGAGGGGATGGCGTGGCCGCGGGGTGAGATGGGGGCGCGGGGAACAGGAGGAGCGGTGACGCGAGTGCCGGTAGCTGGTGGCGGGGCAAGGGGGCAGGAGAGACGAAGCGAGCGAGGTAGGAGGCGCATGGGGGATCGATGGGGAGGGGCGTCGGGCGAGGCAAAGGGAGGGAGGCGACGGGCGCTGGGTGCGGGTGCGCGTGGGGCGGTAGGTGGGGGATGAGACGAGGGGAGAGGGAGTAGGTGGCGAGGGGGGAACTCACGAGGGGGTTGCCCTCGTCCTGGCGGCGGGGTGGGTAGAGGCGCGGGGGCGCCAGGGTTTGCCCTCGGGGTGGCCGGCTAGGCCACTTTGGCCCAGTTGGGCCAAGGGCTTTAGGTTTGCTTTTTTCTTTTTTTTCTTTTAGCTATTATTATCCGTATATAGTTTATGTTTTAAATACATAGGGGTTTTAAATAATTTTAAGAATGCCCAATTTACTTTTATAATTTATTAGGGAACTTTTACAACTCCCGTGACAATTTTATTTTCGCATTCGAAAACTTTTCTTGTCTTGATTTTATTTTAGATTTGAATTTGGATCGGTTTGAAACTACGCGAGACTACCAATAGTAATCCCGGTGACGTGACACCATTAGCATAGGTTTACTATAGCTTAATTTACCGGGGCGTCACAACTCTCCCCTACTAACAAGAATTCTCATCCCGAGAATTAAGAGGTAGAAGGAAAGAGCTCGGGGTATTCATCACGAAGATTTAGCGGCGCGTCACACCTACGAATCCATGGCTAGTACCTAGATGCGAATCTCTATCTCCCTTCATCTTCAGTACAATTATCACCGCATCTTCACTTTGATCAATATGATGTAATCTTTTTGTGCGGTGCATTTGTTGAGACCCGATGAATTGTTGATTGATGTTCAGATTATTCATGATAAAAATTTGAGTCTTCTCTGAATACTAAAATGATTCTTATGTGCATAATTATGACAGCTTCGTAATTCTTTCCAATCTATTGGAATGGTTGGCCAACTAGATTGATATTTCTTCGGTGCGAGAGGTGCATTGTAGTAGGTTCAACCTAGTGAATTTCTATATCCCGGTGACAGAAAGGGACAATATGCGTCTTTGTGTTGCTGCAACTAAGGATAACACATTGTGGTTTATTCATATTGCTTGAGTTTACTTTGTCTACATCATGTCATCGTTCTCCATGCATTACTCTGTTTTAGTTAATACTCTAGATGCATGATCGATAGCGGTCGATGAGTGGAGTAATAGTAACAGGTGCACGCAGGAGTCGGTCTATTTGTTTATGGACGTGATGCCTATATAAACATGATCATTGCCGTGAATATCACATAAGTATCTACTTTTCTATCAATAGTACTTTGTTTACCCACGATATGTTGTTTTCATGAGAGATGCCATTAGGGAAAACTATGGCCCCAGGGTCTATTCACCATATATTTACAAAACCTTCAATACCTTGTTGTCGTTTACTTGTTTTCATTTTATTTTGCAATTTAAAATTATCTACACATCTCACTCACTTGCAAATAACGAGAACAAGGGGATTGAGAACCCTCTTGCCCACGTTGGGTGCAAGTTGTTTGTTCTTTTGTGTGCAGCTGCTAAAGACGGTTGTTGTTGATATTCCTATTGGTTCGATAGACCTTGATTTCACAACTGAGGGATACACTTACCCACATTGTGTTGCGATAACCCATTTCTCTTCACGGAAAACCCAATGAAGATCACAAGTATCACAAAGGATTCATGGTGCTGTTCCCAGGGAATATCATCACCAACTACCTAGTAACTTCACACAAATTTTCATTCACTTATTCCTCTTTTTATTTGATAGTATATTTAGTTTGTCTCATAAAAAAATCAAAAAATATTTACCTTTGCTTGCTTAGCTTGTCACTAGTTTGCATCTTCGCTCTCTAGTTTACTTGTCCTGCTTGTTACTTTGCTTGATCGGTTACCATGTCTCGAGATACTACTAAGTTATGTGACTTATCAAATACTAATAACAATATTAGTACTCCTATAGCACCCACCACTAGTGCAGAGGATTTGATATTAATGTTGCATTGCTGAATCTTGTCATGAAAGATCAATTTTTGCGAAGTCCTAATGAGGATCCCGCTTTACATCTTAATACCTTTGTTGAACTTTGTGATATGCAAAAGAAAAAGGATATGGATAATGATATTGTGAAACTAAAATTGTTTCCTTTTTCACTAATAGATAAATCTAAAGCTTGGTTTTCATCTTTACCACGTAATAGTATTGCAACATGTGATAAGTGTAAAGATGCTTTTATTGCCAAGTATTTTCCTCCTGCTAAGATCACCTCCCTTAGAAATCAAATAAAAAAAATTAAATAACATGATCAAGAACATATTGCACAAGCCTGGGATAAAATGAAGTTGATGATAAGGAATTGCCCAACTCATGGTTTAAATTTGTGGATGATTATCCAAAACTTCTATGTTGGAGTAAACTTTGTGTCTAGAAATCTTCTAGATTCTGCTGCAGGTGGTACCTTTATGGATGTGACCTTAGAAGAGGCCACAAAACTTATGGACAACATCATGGCCAATTATTCTCAATGGCATACCAAGAGAGCTCCAACTGATAAGAAGGTAAGTTATGTTGAGGAAATCGCTACTTTAAGTGAAAAGAGGATGCTCTTATGAATTTGGTTGTTAATAAAAATACTCGTGTTGATCCCAATGATATGCCCTTGTCTACTTTGATTGAGAAAATTATAATGCCATTGATGTGAACTTTATCTCGCGAAATAATTTCAATAACAATGCTTATAGGGGTAATTTCAATGTTAGACCATATCCCGGTAATGTTCCTAGTGGTTATGGCAATTCTTATGAAAAATCTTCTACAAATTCTAATAGGATACCCTCTGATCTTGAGAACACAATTAAGGAATTCATTAATTCTGAAAAGGTTTTCAATATTATGGTAGAAGAAAATTTGCATGTTGTTGATACTTTGGCTAAAAACATGGATAGAATTGCTCTTGATGTAGAAACTCTTAGAAGTAAAGCTTTGCCTCCTAAGCATGATTTTAATGAGACTGTTAAATATATCCAAGTTTCTATTAATGAAAGTAAGGAGAGGACCGCTAAGTTGAAAGCTAAGCGGGAATTCCTGGAAAACGCTCTTCCACCCGATTTTTACCGGAATCATGATGAAGATTTTAAAATGATTGGTACTCCTCCTATTGAATCTTTGTTTACTTCTCTGAATATTAATGATAAAGGGACTAGAGATGAGTCAACTCTAGTTAAGGAGAGTCCCGTTTGCTTGGACGGTGATGATTTTGATGCTAAAACTCAAAAAAGTGGGTTCGGAGAGGTCAAAACTTTAACTAGTGATGTGCCCACTATCTTGGATTACAATGAATTTAATTATGATAATTGCTCGTTAGTAGAATATATTTCCTTGCTTCAATCCATTATTAGCTCACCCAATGCTTATGAACAACAGAAATCTTTTACTCAACATATAGTAGAAGCTATGGTAAAAGCTTATGATGAGAAACTTGAGCTTGAAGTTTCTATTCATAGAAAGTTGCATGATGAGTGGGAACCTACTATCAAAATTAAGATAATAAATATGAATGCAATGCTTTGTGTGAACTTGGTGCTAGTGCTTCAACTATACCTAAATCTTTATGTGATGTGCTTGGCCTCACTAATATTGAAGAGTGTTCCCTAAACTTGCATCTTGCGGATTCTACCATTAATAAACCATTAAGTAGAACTAATGATGTGATTATAATTGCAAATAATAATTATGTGCGTGTAGATGTCATTGTGCTTGATATTGATTGAAATCCTACTTGTCCCATTATACTTGGAAGACCCTTCCTACGAACTATAGGTGCAATCATTGACATGAAAGAGGGAAACATAAGGTTCCAATTCACATTAAAGAAATGAATTGAACACTTCTATAGAAATAGAATTAGAACACCTTATGAATCGATCATGAAAGCTATATGACAACACTTGAAACTATGCAATATGCCTAGCTAGGGGCGTAAAACAATAGCGCTTGTTGGGAGGCAACCCAATAGTTATATTTATTTTTGCTTTTACTTTATGTTTGTTTGCAATGGCATGGTTATTGCCTCTATAATGATTGTGTTTTTATGTTTAGTTAGTATTTGTGCCAAGTAAAGCCTTTGGGATGATTTGTATGATGGGTATAATTGATATGGTGCAAAGACAGAAATTTAACGTCGAGTGCAGAATTTCTCTCATTTTACTAGAACATATTTCTAAGCTGAATTTCTTACACGGTATTTATGTACAAATTTCTCAGGTCTTCCTTATTTTTCAGAATTTTGGAGTCCCAAAAGTATATGTTCGTTACAGATTACTACAGGATGTTTTGTTTTAGACAGATTATGTTTTTACTTACATAGCTTGTTTTGATAATGTTATGCATTGTATTGGGGGTATAAGCCATGTATAAGTTAGAATATAGTACCATATGCTAAAACAAAATAATAATCAACTTATAACAGTACCTAAAGTATTTGATATGTTGCTTATACTAGTGGATCTCAGAAAGTTGTGTTGAGTTTTATGTGATTGAAGTTTTCAAGTTTTGGATATTGTGCCGATAGACAAAGGAATGAGGAGCAACGAAAGACTAAGCTTGGGGATGCCCAAGGCACCCCATGATAATATTCTAGTAAGACTCAAGCATCTAAGCTTGGGGATGCCCCGGAAGGCATCTCCTCTTTTGTCTCAATCCATCGGTATGTCACTTGGAGCTATATTTTTATTCATCACATGATATGAGTTTTGCTTGGAGCGTCCTTTGCTTTTGTTTACTTTTACTTTAAGTTTGCCACAATCATCGTTTGCCGGACACAACTATTTGAGAGAGACACACCATCATCATAATTTATTAGAATACTCTATGTGCTTCACTTATATCTTTTGAGCTTAACAATTGCTCTAGTACTTCACTTATATCTTTTTGAGCACGGTGGCGTTTAGATTTTATAGAAATATTATGCTCTCGTTCTTCACTTATATTTGTTTGAGAGTTGAATAAATAGCGATGGTACTTTGCATGGGTCATAAGACTAGACCAAAAATAATAGGTGTTCAATGCGTGTTAATTAAAACCATCATGTAGCACATATAGAGAAACTATGTGTTGGGGATATTACGCGCGGTATGACCCGCCCTATTGGGCCGGGTCAGGAAAGCAGCGACTCATACATACATGGTCAGTGTAAGCCTTGGCCCAGGCCTGAGGCTTATTGAGAGATCTTCGTCAGAAGGCTGCCAGGGCCCATGAACCAGATGGCGGTTCAGGATTGGTGAAGAAGATAAGTCGCCAAGGAGGTTTCCTGGCTTGGCAAACACTACGACTTAGAGATATGGAATGCCATGATTTGTAGCGTGGCCAAGACTTCTGTAAACCCTAGGGCCTCAACCTATATATAAAGGCGAGTCTCTGGGGCAGATAGATTAAGTTAGAAACAATCAAGAGCTAGGTCAGGCGAGTTACGCCCTCCTTGTAATCGAGTCCACCATCAATATACATGAAGCAGGACGTAGGCTTTTACCTCTACAGGAGGGGCCGAACCTGGGTAAACGCGAGTCTCACTTTCACTCACCCCCTTTGAGTCGCCACCAAGGTGCGATGGCTCCATCATAAAGTCCTTTCACGAGGAGCACGACAGTTGGTGCCCACCGTGGGGCTTGCGCATGGTGGAGTTGAGTTCTTAAAGGCAGCCCTTCTAGGGTTAGGAAGCTACGCCATCGGCATCATGACGAAGAGCCGCCATGGAAAATAGTACATCTACAACTCGCAGTGGGAGACCTGAGGCCGATTCAATCGAATCTGGATACAGGGTCCCCTTCGGCAAGATCCACGTATTCATTGACAAGATTGGGGCACCCGTGCCTGAGCAGGACACCTTCACCGACATTGTCGAGCCGGCCCAGTACGCCCATCCCACCCAACATCAGGTCAGGCGACACCACGTTTTCGTTGGCTTTACGCAAGGAACCGCCCTACCAGATGAGCTGGTAATCCAGGAGATCACCCCCGTCAACTCGGACGATGAGTCGTCCATGGACGATACAGATTCAATCTACCCTCTCCACGAAGGGCAGATCGGAGGGTTGCTGGAGGCAGTATTCTCTGAGGACGTTGTGGGCCCACACCATCAAGTCGCCATCTATATGGCGGGGGCAGCGCCGCCTCAGCCAAACGCGGCGGGTGACAATGGAGCTAGCGGATCAAGGAAGGCTCCGACTCAGGCCATGGCGGATCTGGCAGTGGAGACAGCCAAACTCATGGCAATCACTATGACGACGGAGAACCACGAGACGGTCAACGCCGAGCTAACGAAATTAAGGGAGGAGATGGCCAAGATCCAGCGCGACATAGAACAAGAAGCCGCCAGGATGACGACACAACATGCCCGAATCACCGCGGAGACAGAGCGGCTGAACATTGAGGGATGGCGGCTTGAGAGTCAGCACCGTGCCTTTGATGCAATCCACCAGAGGAGGCATCGTGGCTGCCTGCCGGCTGATTTAAACCCAACACGACTCTTCAACAGCCCGCATACCCCTAGGATGGAGCCCAATCGGCCCTGGCAGGCCGCCCCAGGCGGCGAGCCGGCTCGGCCACCGCTTAACCCTCAGCCGCCTCAGCCGATGGAGGTTCATGCACCCCGTTTCCAAACACCATGGGGTCACTTCTCAAACCCCGTTGACAACATGCTAGCAGTGACCCACCACCTTGAATCCCTCCCCATTCACGGAAACTCCCCGGCCGAAGTGGAGGCAAGAAACGCCATCGAGATGCTGAAGACTGCGGTGGCGCAACAAGCGCAGTATTCATATAGTCGCGAGCGGCTACACTCCACATCGCAGGCAAGTCACACCAGGAGTCGCCATGATGACCCGCCCGCAGTGACCAGCAAGCAACGATGTTTGCCACCGATCAATCTGCCTGGGATGCCCGACACACGGGCTCAGGATCTTGTGGATGCGGCAAGAGCCGCCCCCTGATGGAAACAGCGGCCGCGGTGGGCCAGGGCTATCCGGCTTACACCTTGCCTTCTCCAGCACCGGCCGAAACTTTTGGGTAACGTAGCAAAAATTCAAAATTTTCCTTTGCCATATTCAAATCTTCCTATGGAGAGACCAACAACGCGAGAGGGGTGAGAGCATCTTCATACCTTTGAAGATCGCTAAGCGGAAGCGTTGCTAGAACGTGGTTGATGGAGTCATACTCGCTGCGATTCAGATCGCGGTGTGATTCCGATCTATTGCCAAACCACGACACCTTCGCATTCAACACACGTGCAGCCCGGTGACGTCTCCGGCACCTTGATCCAGCAAGGAGGAGGGAGAGGTTGGGGAAGAGCTCCGGCAACACGACAACGTGGTGGCGATGGAGCGACGAGGTCTCCCGGCAGGGCTTTGGCAAGCACCATGGGAGAGGAGGAAGAAGAGAAGTAGGGCTGCGTCGAGAGAGAGATGAAATTGCGTGTCTCCGATGGCAAAAAGCCCCACTATATATAGGGGGAAGGGGAGGGTGGCGCCCCCCTTAGGGTTCCCACCCCTAAGGGGTGCGACAACCCTAGATGGGAGGCCAGGGCGGCGGCCAGGAGGGGAGGAGGGGGTGGCGCACCCCATGGTGGGCCTAAGGCCCACCTGACCTAGGGTTTCCCCCCTTTCCCTCTCTTGGCGCCTTGGGCTGGGTGTGGGGGGCGCACCAGCCCACCCAGGGGTTGGTTCCCTACCACACTTGGCCCATGGAGCCTTTCGGGGCTGGTGGCCCCTCCCGGTGGGCCTCCGGAACCCTTCCGGTGGTCCGGGTACTGATGACCCACAATTATAGGGGATCTATCATAGTCCTTTCGATAAGTAAGAGTGTCGAACCCAACGAGGAGCAGAAGGATCTGACAAGTGGTTTTCAGCAAGGTATTCTCTGCAAGCACTGAAATTATCGATAACAGATAGTTGTGTGGTAAGATGATTCGTATCAAGTAGCAAGAGTAACAAAGGTGCAACAAAGTGGCCCAATCCCTTTTGTAGCAAGGGACAAGCCTGGACAAACTCTTATAGGAGGTAAAGCGCTCCCTAGGACACATGGGAAATTCTGTCAAGCTAGTTTTCATCATGTTCATATGATTCGCGTTCGCTACTTTGATAGTTTGATATGTGGGTGGACCGGTGCTTGGGTGCTGCCCTTACTTGGACAAACCTCCCACTTATGATTAACCCCTCTCGCAAGCATCCGCAACTATGAAAGAAGAATTAATACAAAGTCTAACCATAGCATTAAACTAGTGGATCCAAATCAGCCCCTTACGAAGCAACGCATAAACTAAGGTTTAAGCTTCTGTCACTCTAGCAACCCATCATCTACTTACTACTTCCCAATGCCTTTCTCTAGGCCCAAATAATGGTGAAGTGTTATGGAGTCGACGTTCACATAACACCACTAGAGGAAAAACAACATACAACGCATCAAAATATCGAACGAATACCAAATTCACATGACTACTTATAGCATGACTTATCCCATTTCCTTAGGAACAAAAGTAACTACTCACAAAGCATAACAATATTCATGACCAGAGAGGTTTTGAATAGCATCAAGGATTTGAACATATAATCTTCCACCGAGTAATCCAACTAGCATCAACTACAAAGAGTAATTAACACTACTAGCAACCTTAGAAGTACCAATCGGAGTCGCGAGACGGAGATTGGTTACAAGAGATGAACTAGGGTTTGGAGAAACGATGGTGCTGATGAAGATGTCGATGGTGATGTGTCCCCTTCGATGAGAGGAGTGTTGGTGATGACGATGGCGACGATTTCCCCCTCCGGGAGGGAAGTTTCCCTGGCAGGACGACCCTGCCGGAGCTCTAGATTGGTTCTGCTCAAGTTCCGCCTCGTGGCGATGGTGATTCCTCCCGAAAGCCTCCTCTTCATTTTTCTGGAAAAAACCCTCCTTATAGCAAAAGAGGGGGGCTAGAGGGCCAACAGGGAGCCCACAAGCCCCCTAGGCACGACCAGGGGGGTAGGCCGCGCCTAGCAGGCTTGTGGCCTTGTGCTGGCTCCCGTTTGGTACTTCTTTGGCCCAATATTTTTTATAAATTACAAAATAAATCCTCGTTGATTTTCACGGCTTTTGGAGTTGCGCAGAATAGGTATCTCAAACTTGCTCCTTTTTCAGGCCAGAATTCCAGCTGTCGGCATTCCCCCTCTTCATGTAAACCTTGCAAAATAAGAGAGAAAAGGCATTAGTATTGTACCGTGAAGTGTAATAACATCCCATAAAGTGATAAATATCAACATGAAAGCATGATGCAAAATGGACGTATCAACTCCCCCAAGCTTAGACCTCGCTTGTCCTCAAGCAAAACCCAAGATCAACAAATATGCCCACATGTTTAGATAGGGAGGTGACGACAAAACAAGATATGGACATGGAGGCATCATGATCATAATTAGAACAACAATAGCATCATATAATCTCTCATGCTAAAGTGACAATTCCTTCACAAGGTAAAGTAAGGATCAAGGACCTTATTGAGAATTAACAACCAATAGCCTATAGTCATTGAAGCAATTGCAATTTATCATAACATCGGAAAGAGTCAAATAAGAGCTTGTAAAGCAAATCCACATACTCAATCATCCTTTCGTCTTCTATAATTGCTACAACTCACGTGGTACTCATGAGATCAAAGTTTCAGTCAGACACAGAGAAAGATAGGGGCTTATAGTTTTGCCTCCCATTTATTTACCTCAAGGGTAATGTCAACAATAATAATTCATGAATACTTACTTCCAAGTTGACATATGAATATAGATCTTTCCCTAGCATATGACGTGAGGCAAGATAAAGGGAAATAAGGAATTGGTGTAGATCACCATGACTCTTTCAAGGGCAAAAAGTAAAGGTACAAGATAGGCCCTTCGCAGAGGGAAGCAGAGATTGTCATGCGCTTTTGAGGTTTGGATGTGTGACCTCTTAGTGTGAAGGAACGTCACTTTATATTGCCTCCTGTGATAAAGAACTTTATTATGCAGTCTGTCGCTTTTATGTATTCCTCATCACAGGTTCATACAAAGCTTATTTTCCACACACTAATAGATCATACATATTTAGGGAGCAATTTTTATTGCTTGCACCGATGACAACTTACTTGAGGGATCTTCTTCAATCCATAGTTAGGTATGGTGGACTCTCATGGCAAAACTGGGTTGAAGGTTTATGGATGCACAAGTAGTATCTCTACTTAGTGCAGGAGTTTTGGATCATATGGGGTGGAAGCAATCGTCACATGCTAAGGGATCTCTAGTCATATAATCATTGTTCGGAACCAATCATGCATAATTCATTATGTTATCTTCCTTGTCCAACATCTACTTCTAAGCATGTAATAGTTTAGTGAGTGTTCACTATCATAGATGGTGTCCAAGACGATATATTTATATGTGAACCTCTCCTTCTTTATTACTTCCTATTAATTGCAACAATGACCAAGATCTACGTTTGTCTACCCTCAACAAGTTTCAATCAACATTCTTTTTATATATGAATCCATCACTTTCCATAAGATCATTACATGATCTTTCATGCTTTTGTTCTTTTATCATTCTCTTCTTCCAGATCATGGCATGAAGCAAGGCCCTTTACCAAGACACTCTTTATTATATGGCTCACGAGCTCGAATACATTGGGGCTGACACAAAGCAAAACTCAAGCCTAAAACACTAAGAACTTTATTCTACTAGAGAAAGATAAAACCAAAAAGGATCGAACTAAGAAAAGGTAAAGGCAAAGATGTGATGGTGATACGATACCGGGGCAACTCCCCCAAGCTTGGCATAAGCCAAGGGGATTGCCCATACCCGTGCTTAGTTGTCTTCCTTTGGAGGTGATGGTGGTGGAGTTGTTGCAGAGTTCTTGAATTTGTTTAATTTCCTCTTAAGCACAAAGTTCTGCTCCTTCAGATCATTAATTTCCTCTTCAAGCCTCAACTCCCTTTGGCATAATTCTTGCTTACTCTCCTACAAAAGACGAGAAGGTATAAACAAAATCTTAGGCTTGTTCCTTGAGTCAGGGAGGCTTGACTTTTTGAACTCCACATATGTGTCTCCAGGTTGGGGGTAGAGGAGCCTCCTCTTCATCGGAACTTGTTCCTTCCTTCCCCTTGGGATCATAATCTTCTTCCTCGTGAGTGGTCCAACCATAGTGATCCAAGTCCCCATAGACCTTGGGATTAGCAAGGTAATCGGCCACATAGCTCTCCCCCTCTGAATCTTGAGAAGACATCTTGCCCTAAATCTGCAGCAAAAATAGGCTCGAAACGAAAAGAGAGGAAAATTTGTGTGATACGAAGGTCAGACCTTTCGGGAGAATATATAATGATTTTTTTCCCGACCAGAAGGAGTACTCCGCAAGAAAACGGAGTTCGGGAGGCACACGAGGTGGTCACAAGCCCCCCAGGCGCGCCCAGGGGGGGTGGCCCGCGCCTGGCAGGCTTGTCGCCTCCTCATGCGCTTTCCAAACTACTTTAAATTTTTCTATTTTTCGAAAAATTCCAAAACGGAGAAAAATTCCTACAGGAAAAGTTTTGGAGTCGGTTTACTTACCGAATCACATACCTCTTCATTTTCGGAGTCTGAAACAGGCTGATAAATATCCCTTATGTACTCCTCCGGAGTTATGGTATTAATAATATTGCTTTCAACATTAATGGGAGTACCTGAGATATAATGCTTGATTCTTTGCCCATTTACCACTCTCAGAAAATTACCTTCCGTGTTGTTGATCTTGATGGCACCAGAACGATATACTTCCTCAACAATGTAAGGACCTTCCCATTTAGAGATAAGCTTGCCTGCAAAAAATCTTAAACAAGAATTATATAGCAAGACATAATCACCTACATTGAACTCACGTTTCTGTATCCTTTTATCATGCCACCTCTTAACCTTTTCTTTGAACAACTTGGCATTTTCATATGCCGGAGATCTCCATTCATCAAGTGAGCTAATATCAAATAACCTCTTCTCACCAGCAAGTTTGAAATCAAAGTTGAGCTCTTTGATTGCCCAATAAGCCTTATGCTCTAGCTCAAGAGGTAAATGGCATGCTTTACCGTAAACCATTTTGTACGGAGACATGCCCATGGGATTCTTATAAGCAGTTCTATAAGCCCACAGTGCATCATCGAGCTTCTTAGACCAATTATTTCTAGACCTATTGATAGTCTTTTGCAGAATTAGTTTAATCTCTCTATTGCTTAGCTCTACTTGACCACTGGACTGAGGATGATAGGGAGATGCAACTCTATGGTTGACATCATACTTAGCAAGCGTTTTACGGAAAGAACCATGAATGAAATGTGAACCACCATCAGTCATTAGATATCTAGGGACTCCAAATCTAGGGAAAATAACTTCTTTAAGCATCCTGATAGAGGTGTTGTGATCAACACTACTAGTTGGGATAGTTTCTACCCACTTAGTAACGTAATCAACAACAACTAGGATATGAGTATACCCGTTGGATTTTGGAAAATGTCCCATATAATCAAATCCCCAAACATCAAATGGTTCAATGACAAGTGAATAATTCATAGGCATTTCCTGACGTTTACCGATATTACCTATTCTTTGACATTCGTCACAAGACAAGACAAACTTATGGGCATCCTTGAATAGAGTGGGCCAATAGAAACCTGATTGCAATACCTTGTGTGCAGTTCTATCTCCCGCATGGTGTCCTCCGTAAGCCTCGGAGTGACACTTCTGTAGGATCTGTCCCTGTTCATGTTCAGGTACACAACGTCTAATAACTCCATCTACTCCTTACTTATAAAGGTGAGGATCATCCCAAAAGTAATATCTCAAATCAAAGAAGAATTTCTTCTTTTGCTGGTATGTGAAACTAGGTGGTATATATTTGGCAACGATATAATTTGCATAATCAGCATACCACGGTGTACTACGTGAAGCATTGATGACATTCAATTGCTCATCAGGAAAACTATCATCAATAGGTGTGGGTCATCAAGAACATTCTCCAACCTAGACAAGTTATCTGCTACGGGGTTCTCAACACCCTTCCTATCAACAACATGCAAATCAAATTCTTGTAGCAAGAGAACCCATCTGATAAGTCTAGGTTTAGCATCTTTCTTTTCCATGAGGTACTTAATAGCAGTGTGATCAGTGTGAATAGTGACTTTGGAATCAACTATGTAAGATCTGAACTTTTCACATGCACACACGACTGCTAAAAATTCCTTTTCAGTAGTAGCATAATTCCTTTGGGCAATGTCTAGAGTTTTACTAGCATAGTGAATAACATTCAACTTCTTATCAACTCTTTGTCCTAGAACATCACCAACAACATAATCACTAGCATCACACATGATTTCAAAAGGTAAGTTCCAATCAGGTGGTTGAACAATAGGCGCGGTTATCAAGGCCTTCTTAAGTATTTCGAAGGCTTCCTCACAATCATTATCAAAAACAAAAGGAATATCCTTTTGCAAGATATTGGTAAGAGGCCTAAAAATCTTAGAAAAGTCCTTAATGAACCTTCTATAGAAACCAGCATGACCAAGGAAACTTCTTATACCTTTGATATCTCTAGGGCATGGCATTTTCTCGATCGCATCAACCTTAGCCTTATCGAGTTCAATATCTCTTTCAGAAATTTTATGTCCTAAGACGATGCCTTCATTAACCATAAAGTGGCACTTCTCCCAATTCAAGACAAGGTTGGTGTCTTTACATCTCTGCAAAACTCGATCAAGGTTGATGAGGCAATCATCAAAAGAAGATCCATAAACGGAGAAGTCATCCATGAAAACCTCGACAATCTTTTCACAAAAGTCAGAGAATATAGCCATCATACATCTTTGAAAGGTAGCAGGTGCATTACATAAGCCAAAATGCATACGTTTGTAAGCAAAGGTACCGAAAGGGCAGGTGAAAGTGGTTTTCTCCTGATCAGATTGTGCAACAGGTATTTGGGAGAAACCAGAATAACCATCTAGAAAGCAGAAGTGTGTGTGTTTAGACAGTCTTTCTAGAATTTGGTCAATAAAAGGCAAAGGGTAATGATCTTTCCTAGTGGCTTTATTCAACTTCCTAAAATCAATCACCATCCTATAGCCAGTAATAATCCTGTGTGGGATCAATTCATCCTTATCATTAGGGACAACAGTAATACCTCCCTTCTTAGGGATGCAATGCACCGGACTTACCCAATCACTATGAGCAACAGGATAGATAATACCTGCTTCCAGGAGCTTTAGTATTTCTTTTCTTACTACCTCTTTCATCTTAGGATTTAATCTCCGTTGATGATCGACAACTGGTTTGGAATCAGGATCGGTTTTAATCTTGTGCTGGCATAGAGTGGGACTAATGACCTTAAGATCATCAAGAGTATATCCAATAGTAGCACGATGCTTCCTCAAAGTTTTTAATAACTTGTTTTCTTCATGCTCTGAGAGGCTAGCACTAATTATAACAGGATATATCTCTTTTTCATCAACATAAGCATACTTAAGAGTATCAGGCAACTGTTTAAGCTCGAACACAGGATCACCCTTTGGTGGGGGTGGATCTCCAAGCAGTTCAACAGGCAAGTTATTCTTAAGGATAGGATATTGTTCAAAGATAACTCTATCTATCTCATCCCTTTCATCCATATGCATATCATTTTCATGCTCAAGCAGGTATTGCTCTAAAGAATGAATAGGAGGCACAACAATAGAAGCTAGGGAAATAATTTCATCCTTACTAGGCAACTCTTTTTCATGAGGTTGTCTACCAAACTTGGAGAAATTGAACTCATGTGACACACCTTCAAAGCCAACAGTGACAATGTTCTTCTCACAGTCAATATGAGCATTGACAGTATTGAGAAAGGGTCTGCCAAATATGATGGGACAAAAGCTATCTTGTGTGGTAGCAAGAACGAGAAAATCAGCAGGGATACTTCGTTTTACCACACAAGACTTCAACATCTGTAACAATTCCCAAAGGGCAGATAGTATCTCTATTGGCAAGCTGGACAGTGACATCAATAGGTTCCATCTCAACAGGTGCAATCTCGTCTTTAATTTCATCATATAAGGATTGAGGTATTGCACTAACACTAGCACCCACGTCACATAAACCATGATAACAATGATCTCCTATCTTAACAGAAACAACAGGCGTACCAACAACATGCCTATGTTTGTCTCTAGCATGTGGTTTAGCAATTCTAGCAGCATCTTCGTAGAAGTAAATATCATGGCCATCAACATTGTCGGACAGGAGATCTTTGATAATAGCAATGCTAGGTTCAACTCTAGTTTGCTCAGGGGGTGTAGGTGTTCTAATGTAGCCTCTACGTATCACAGTTGAAACTTTAGAATGATCCTTTATCCTAACAGGGAAAGGTGGTTTCTCAATGTAAGCACTGGGAACAATAGGATCATTATAGGCAATGACTTTCTCTTCAACTAGATTGGGTTTAACTACATTGGCTTCTAAGGGAGGATGATATTTAAACCACTTCTCTTTAGGGAGATCAATATGAGCAGCAAATGATTCACACAATGAAGCTACTATCTCAGAGTCAAGTCCATACTTAGCGCTAAAATCACAAAAAGTATTTGTTTCGACAAAGGATTTAACGCAATCAAACTTGAGATTCATACCTGATTCCTTACCTTCTTCAAACTCCCAATCTTCAGAGTTGCGTTTAATTCTTTCCATTGAATTCCATCTGAAGTCAATATCTCTCTTCATAAAAGAACCGGTACAAGAAGTGTCAATCATGGTGCGATCATCATGAGAAAGCCGAGCATAGAAGTTCTGAATGATAATTTCTCTCGAGAGCTCATGGTTGGGGCATGAATATAACATTGATTTAAGGCTCCCCCAAGCTTGAGAAATGCTTTCTCTGTCACGAGGCCAAAAATTATAAATATAATTCCGATCACGATGTACTAGATGCATAGGATAAAACTTTTGATGAAATTCCAATTTCAACCGGTTGTAGTTCCATGATCCAGTATCATCACATAGCCTATACCATGTCAATGCTTTATCCCTCAAAGATAAGGGAAAGACCTTCTTCTTGACCTCATCCTCGGGCAAACCTGCAAGCTTAAATAAACCACAAACTTCATCTACATAGATTAGATGCAAGTCGGGATGTGATGTTCCATCTCCTGTAGAAGGATTAGCCAACAGTTTCTCAAGCATACCCGAAGGAAATTCATAGAAAACATTTTCAGTAGGTGCAGCAGGTTGAGGGAAACTCCTTGTGCTTCCATTCGAGGTGAAGATACCCCAAACAAGCTCCTCAAAGGATTAGTTTCCATAGTGACAAGTGACAATAAATTTTAGCACACTAAATGTTTCCTTACCAAATTCCACTTACCAAAGGCGCTTCACTCCCCGGCAACGACGCCAGAAAAGAGTCTTGATGACCCACAAGTATAGGGGATCTATCGTAGTCCGTTTGATAAATAAGAGTGTCAAACCCAACGAGGAGCAGAAGGATCTGACAAGTGGTTTTCAGCAAGGTATTCTCTACAAGCACTGAAATTATCGGTAACAAATAGTTGTGTGGTAAGATGATTCGTAGCAAGTAGAACGATGTGCAGCGAAGTGGCCCAATCCCTTTTGTAGCAAGGGACAAGCCTGGACAAACTCTTATAGGAGGTAAAGCGCTCCCGAGGACACATGGGAAATTCTGTCAAGCTAGTTTTCATCATGTTCATATGATTCGCGTTCGCTACTTTGATAGTTTGATATGTGGGTGGACCGGTGCTTGGGTGCTGCCCTTACTTGGAAAAACCTCCCACTTATGATTAACCCCTCTCGCAAGCATCCGCAACTACGAAAGAAGAATTAAGACAAATCCTAACCACAACATTAAACTAGTGGATCCAAATCAGCCCCTTACGAAGCAACAAATAAACTAGGGTTTAAGCTTCTGTCACTCTAGCGACCCATCATCTACTTACTACTTCCCAATGCCTTCCTCTAGGCCCAAATAATGGTGAAGTGTTATGTAGTCGACATTCACATAACACCACTAGAGGAAAAACAACATACAACACATCAAAATATCAAACGAATACCAAATTCACATGACTACTTATAGCATGACTTATCCCATGTCCTCAGGAACAAAACTAACTACTCACAAAGCATAATAATATTCATGACCAGAGAGGTTTTGAATATCATCAAGGATCTGAACATATAATCTTCCACCGAGTAATCCAACTAGCATCAACTACAAAGAGTAATTAACACTACTAGCAACCTTAGAAGTACCAATCGGAGTCGCGAGACGGAGATTCGTTACAAGAGATGAACTAGGGTTTGGAGATGAGATGGTGTTGATGAAGATGTCGATCGTGATGTGTCCCCTCCGATGAGAGGAGTGTTGGTGATGACGATGGCGACGATTTCCCCCTCTGGGAGGGAAGTTTCCCCGGCAGGACGACCCTGCCGGAGCTCTAGAATTGTTCTGCTCAAGTTCCACCTCGTGGCGGCGGTGATTCCTCCCGAAAGCCCCTCTTCATTTTTTCTGGAACGAAACCCTCCTTATAGCAAAAGAGGGGGCTAGAGGGCCAACAGGGAGCCCACGATCCCCTAGCCGCGACTAGGGGGGTAGGCCGCGCCTAGCAGGCTTGTGGCCTCCTGCTGGTTCCCCTCTGGTACTTCTTCGACCCAGTATTTTTTATAAATTCCAAAATAAATCCTCGTTGATTTTCAAGGCTTTTGGAGTTGCGCAGAATAGGTATCTCAAACTTGCTCTTTTTCAGGCTCGAATTCCAACTGCCGGCATTCTCCCTCTTCATGTAAACCTTGCAAAATAAGAGAGAAAAGGCATAAGTATTTTACCGTGAAGTGTAATAACAGCCCATAAAGCAATAAATATCAACATGAAAGCATGATGCAAAATGGACGTATCAGGTACATTGCCGGTGGTGCCCGAAACATTTCCGGCATCCAAACCCATCCATCCTATGTATCAATTTTTACCTCCGGACCATTCTGGAGCTCCTCGTGATGTCCGTGATCTCATACGGGACTCCTAACAACCTTCGGTAACCTCGTATATCAATTCCCTATAACCCTAGCGTCATCGAGCGTTAAGTGTGTAGACCCTACGGGTTCGGGAGGCATGCAGACATGACCGAGACACCTCTCCGGCCAATAACCATCAGCGGGGTTTGGATACCCGTGGTGTCTCCCACATGTTCCATGATGATCTCATCGGACGAACCACGATGTCAAGGATTCAATCAATCCCGTATACAATTCCCTTTGTGTGTCGGTATAGGACTTGCCCGAGATTCGATCGTCGGTATACCTATACCTTGTTCAATCTCGTTACCGGTAATTCTCTTTACTCGTTCCATAGCACATCATCCCGTGACTAAATCCTTAGTCACATTGAGCTCATTATGATGATGTTCTAGTGAGTGGGCCCAGAGATACCTCGCCATCACACGGAGTGACAAATCCAGATCTCGATTCGTGCCAACCCAACAGACACTTTCAGAGATACCCGGAGTGCACCTTTATAGTCACCCAGTTACGTTGTGATGTTTGATACACCCAAAGCACTCCTACAGTATCCGGGAGTTGCACAATCTCATGGTCGAAGGAAAAGACACTTGACATTAGAAAAGCTTTAGCATACGAACAACACGATCTAGTGTTATGCTTAGGATTGGGTCTTGTCCATCACATCATTCTCCTAATGATGTGATCCCGTTATCAATGACATACAATGTCCATGATCAGGAAACCATGATCATCTATTGATCAACGAGCTAGCCAACTAGAGGCTTGCTAGGGACACATTGTGATCTATTTATTCACACATGTATTACTGTTTCCTGTTAATACAATTATAGCATGAACAATAGACGATTATCATGAACAGGGAAATATGATGATAACCATTTTATTATTGCCTCTAGGGCATATTTCCAACAGTCTCCCACTTGCACTAGAGTCAATAATCTAGTTTCATTGTGATGAATCGAACACCCATAGCATTGTGGTGTTGATCATGTTTTGCTTGTGAAAGAGGTTTAGTCAACGGGTCTGCAATATTCAGATCCGTGTGTACTTTACAAATATCTATGACTCCTCTCTGGACCTGGTCCTGGATGGAGTTGTAGCGGTGTTGGATGTGCTTGGTCTTCCGGTGAAATCTGGGCTCCTTGGATATGGCAATGGCTCTAGTGTTATCATAGAAGAGTGTCATCAGACCTGACGCGCTTGGAACCACTCCAAGGTCAGTGATGAACTCCTTCATCCAAATCCCTTCATGAGCCACTTCCGAAGCAGCTATGTACTCCGCTTCACATGTAGATGCTGCCACGATGTCTTGCTTGCTGCTGCACCAGCTCACTGCCCGCCATTCAAAACGTACACGTATCCGGTTTGTGACTTAGAGTCATCCGGATCTGTGTCGAAGCTAGCATCGACGTAACCCTTTACGACGATCTCTTCGTCACCTCCATAAACGAGAAACATCTCCTTAGTCCTTTTGAGTTACTTAAGGATATTCTTGACCGCTGTCTAGTGTTCCATACCGGGATCACTTTGGTACCTCCCTACCAAACTCATGGCAAGGTTTATATCAGGTCTGGTACACAACATGGCATACATTAGAGAGTCCATGGCTGAAGGCTGAAGCGTAGGGGACAGTACTCATCTTCTCTCTATCTGCTACCGTGGTCGGTGACTGAGTCTTACTTAATATCATACCTTGCAAAACTAGCAAGAACCCCTTCTTTGAGTTTTCCATATTGAACTTCTTCAATATCTTGTCAAGGTATGTACTTTGCGGAAGACCTATGAGGCGTCTCAATCTATCTCTATAGATCTTGATGCCTAATATGTATGCAGCTTCTCCAAGGTCCTTCATTGAAAAACTCTTGTTCAAGTAGGCCTTTATGCTCTCCAATAACTCTATATTATTCCCCATTAATAATATGTCATCCACATATAGTATGAGAAAAGCTACAGAGCTCCCACTCACTTTCTTGTACAAACATGCTTCTCCATAAACCTGTATGAACCCAAACGCTTTAATCACCTCATTAAAGCGAATGTTCCAACTCCGAGATGCTTGCACCAGCCCATGGATGGAGCGCTGGAGCTTGCATACCTTGTTAGCACTCTTAGGATCGACAAAACCTTTTGGTTGCATCATATACAACTCTTCCTTAAGATACCCGTTAAGGAACGCTGTTTTGACGTCCATTTGCCAAATTTCATAATCATGAAAAGCGGCAATTGCTAACATGATTCGGACTGACTTCAGCTTTCCTACGGGAGAGAAAGTCTCATCATAGTCAACTCCTTGAATTTGTCGAAAACCCTTTGCGACAAGTCGAGCTTTATAAACGGTCACATTACCGTTTGCGTCAGTCTTGTTCGTGAAGATCCATTTATTTTCTATGGCTCGCCGATCATCGGGCAAATCCACCAAAGTCCATACTTTGTTCTCATACATGGATCCTATCTCGGATTTCATGGCCTCAAGCCATTTGTTGGAATCCGGGACCGCCATTGCTTCTTCATAGTTCGAAGGTTCACCGTTGTCTAACAACATGATTTCCATCACAGGGTTGCCGTACCACTCTGGTGCGGAACGTACCCTTGTGGACCTTCGTGGTTCAGTAGCAACTTGATTCGAAGCTTCATGATCATCATCATTAACTTCCTCTTCAGTTGGCGTAGGTGCCACAGGAACAATTTCCCGCGTTGCGCTACTCTCCGGTTCGAGAGGGGGTACAATTACCTCATCAAGTTCTACTTTCCTCCCACTTACTTCTTTCGAGAGAAATTCTTTCTCTAGAAAGGATCTGTTCTTGGCAACAAAGATTTTACCTTCAGATCTAAGATAGAAAGTATACCCAATAGTTTCCTTAGGGTATCCTATGAATACGCATTTCTCCGCTTTGGGTTCGAGCTTTTCTGGTTGAAGTTTCTTCACATAAGCATCGCAGCCCCAAACTTTTAGAAACGACAGCTTAGGTTTCTTGTCAAACCATAATTCATACGGTGTCGTCTCAACGGATTTATACGGCGCCCTATTTAAAGTGAATGCTACAATTTCCAATGCGTATCCCCAAAATGACAGCGGTAAGTTGGTAAGAGATATCATAGATCGTACCATATCTAATAAAGTGCGATTACAATGTTCGGACACTCCGTTACGTTGCGGTGTGCCAGGCGGCGTCAGTTGTGAAACAATTCCATATTTCCTTAGGTGTGTGCCAAACTCGTGACTCAAATATTCTCCTCCACGATCAGATCGTAGACACTTTATTTTCTTGTCATGTTGATTCTCAACCTCACTCTGAAATTCCTTGAACTTTTCAAACATTTCAGATTTGTGTTTCATCAAGTAGATATACCCATACCTACTCAAATCATCGGTGAGAGTGAGAACATAACGATAGCCACCGCGAGCTTCAACGTTCATTAGACCACACACATCAGCATGTATTATTTCCAATAACTCGGTTGCTCTCTCCATTATTCCTGAGAACGAAGTCTTAGTCATCTTGCCCGTGAGGCACGGTTCGCATGTGTCAAATGATTCAAAGTCAAGAGACTCTAACAGTCCATCAGTATGGAGTTTCTTCATGCGCTTAACACCGATATGACCAAGGCGGCAGTGCCACAAGTATGTGGGACTATCATTATCAACTTTACATCTTTTGGTATTCACACTATGAATATGTGTAACATCACGATCGAGATTCATCAAGAATAAACCATTCACCAGCGGAGCATGACCATAAAACATATCACTCATATAAATAGAACAACCATTAGTCTCTGACTTAAATGAGTAGCCATCTCGCATTAAACATGACCCTGATACAATGTTCATGCTCAAAGTTGGTACTAAATAACAATTATTAAGGTTTAAAACTAATCCCGAAGGTAGATGTAGAGGCAACGTGCCGACGACGATCGCATCGACCTTGGAGCCATTCCCGACGCGCATCGTCACCTCGTCCTTAGCCAGCCTCCGTTTATTCCATAGTTCCTGCTTTTAGTTGCAAATGTGAGCAACAACACCGGTATCAAATACCCAGGAGCTACTATGAGCGCTAGTAAGGTACACATCAATAACATGTATATCACATATACCTTTCACGTTGCCGGCCTTCTTATGCGCTAAGTACTTTTGGCAGTTCCGCTTCCAGTGACCTTTTCCCTTGCAATAGAAGCACTCAGTCTCAGGCTTGGTTCCATTCTTTTTCTTCTTCTCGGCATCTGTCTTGCCGGGCGCGGCAATGACTTTGCCGTCTTTCTTGAAGTTCTTCTTACCCTTGCCCTTCTTGAAACTGGTGGTCTTGTTGACCATCAACACTTGATGCTCTTTCTTGATTTCTACTTCTGCAGATTTCAGCATCGAGTACAACTCGGGAACGGTCTTCTCCATCACTTGCATGTTGTAGTTCAGCACAAAACCCTTGTAGCTTGGTGGGACATACTAGAGGATTCTGTCAATTACAGCGTCATCCAGAAGTTCGACTCCAAGCTGAGTCAGACGACCGTGCAACCCAGACATTCTGAGTATATGCTCACTAACAGAACTGTTCTCCTCCATCTTAAGCTAAAGAACTTGTCGGAGACTTCATATCTCTCGACTCGGGCATGAGCTTGAAAAACTAGCTTCAGCTCCTGGAACATCTCATATGCTCCGTGTTGCTCAAAACGCCTTTGGAGCCACGTTTCTAAACTTTATAACATGCCACACCTAACCAGAGAGTAGTCATCACTCCGCGCCTGCCAGACGTTCTGAACATCTTGGGCTGCCGCGGGAATAGGAGGGTCACCTAGCGGCGCATCAAGGACATAAGCCGTCTTGGATGCAATGAGGATGAGCTTCAAGTTGCAGACCCAGTCCGCATAGTTGCTACCATCATCTTTCAGCTTGTTTTTCTCTAGGAACGCGTTGAAATTGAGGTTGACAGGTGCGTTGGCCATTGGATCTACAATATTTGTAAAGACAACCTTTAGACTAAGTTCATGATAATTAAGTTCATCTAATCAAATTAAGTATGAAGTCCCACTTAAATTGACATCCCTCTAGTCATCTAAGTGATACATGATCCATGTCGACTAACCCGTGTCCGGTCATCACGTGAGACGGACTAGTTGTCGATGGTGAGCAACTTCATGTTGATCGTATTCAACCATACAAATCATGTTCGACCTTTCGGTCTCTCGTATTCAAGGTCATGTCTGTACATGCTAAGCTCGTCGAGTCAACCTAAATGTTTCGCGTGTGTAAATCTGGCTTACACCCGTTGTATGCGAACGTTAGAATCTATCACACCCGATCATCACGTGGTGCTTTGAGACAACGATCCTTCGCAACGGTGCACACTTAGGGGAATACATTCTCAAAATTTTATGAGGGATCATCTTATTACCGTCGTTCTAAGCAATAAGATGAAAAACAAGATAAACATCACATGCAATCATATAGTGACATGATATGGCCATTATCATCTTTGCTCCTTCGATATCCATCTTCAGGCATCGCATGATCATCATCGTCACCGGCGTGACACCATGATCTCCATCATCGTGTCTCCGTGAAGTCGTCACGCCAACTACTCCTACTACTACTACAGCTAACCGTTAGCAATGAAGTAAAAGTAGTAAACACATGGTGTTGCATCTCATACAATAAATTAAGACAACTCCTATGGCTCCTGCCGGTTGTCATACTCATCGACATGCAAGTCGCGAATCCTATTACAAGAACATGATCATCTCATACATCACACATGCAACATCACATCCTTTGGCCATATCACATCACATGTCAAACGCTGCAAAAACAAGTTAGATGTCCTCTAATTGTTGTTGCAAGTTTTACGTGGCTGATTTGGGTTTCTAGCAAGAATGCCTTCTTACCTACGTGACAACCACAATGATGATATGCCAAAGCTATTTACCCTTCATAAGGACCCTTTTCATCAAATCCAATCCGACTAGAGTGGGAGAGACAGACACCCGCTAGCCACCTTATGCACCTAGTGCATGTTAGCCGGTGAAACCTGTCTCACATAAGCGTACGTGTAAGGTCGGTCCGGGCCGCTTCATCCCACAATACCGCCAGAAAAGAATAAGACTAGTAGCGGCAAGCAATTGACAAAATCAGCGCCCACAACCTTTTTGTGTTCTACTCGTGCAAAGAATCTACGCATAGAAAACCTGGCTCGGATGCCACTTTTGGGTAACGTAGCAAAAATTCAAAAATTTCCTACCCCATATTCAGATCTCCCTATGGAGAGACCAGCAACGAGAGAGGGGTGAGAGCATCTTCATACCTTTGAAGATCGCTAAGCGGAAGCGTTGCTAGAACACGGTTGATGGACTCGTACTCGCTGCGATTCAATTCGCGGTGTGATTCCGATCTAGTGCCGAACCACGGCATCTCCGCGTTCAACACACGTGCAGCCCGGTGACGTCTCCCGCACCTTGATCCAACAAGGAGGAGGGAGAGGTTGGGGAAGAGCTCTGGCAGCACGACGGCGTGGTGGCAATGGAGCGACGAGGTCTCCCGGCAGGGCTTCGCCAAGCACCGTGGGAGAGGAGGAAGAAGAGAAGCAGGGCTGCGCCGAGAGAGAGATGAAATTGCGTGTCTCCAATGGCCAAAACCCCCACTATATATAGGGGGAAGGGGAGGGTGGCACCCCCCCTTAGGGTTCCCACCCCTAAGGGGTGCGGCAGCCCTAGATGGGAGGCCAGGGCGGTGGCCAGGAGGGAAGGAGGGGGTGGCGCCCCCTGGTGGGCCTAAGGCCCACCCGGCTTAGGGTTTCCCCCTTTCCCTCTCTTGGCTCCTTGGGCTGGGTTTGGGGGGCGCACCAGCCCACCCAGGGGCTAGTTCCCTCCCACACTTGGCCCATGGAGCCTTCCGGGGCTGGTGGCCCCTCCCGATGGGCCTCTGGAACCCTTCCGGTGGTCCTGGTACGTTGCTGGTGGTGCCCGAAACATTTGCGGCGTCCAAACCCATCCACCCTATATATCAATTTTTACCTCCGGACCATTCTGGAGCTCCTCGCGACGTCCGGGATATCATACGGGACTCCGAACAACCTTCAGTAACCTCGTATAACAATTCCCTATAACCCTAGCGTTATCGAACCTTAAGTGTAGACCCTACGGGTTCGGGAGGCATGCAGACATGACTGAGACACCTCTCCGGCCAATAACCATCAGCGGGGTCTGGATACTCATGGTGGCTCCCACATGTTCCACGATGATCTCATCGGATGAACCACGATGACAAGGATTCTATCAATCCCATATACAATTCCCTTTGTCTGTCGGTATAGGACTTGCCCGAGATTCGATCGTCGGTATACCTATACCTTGTTCAATCTCGTTACCGGTAAGTCTCTTTACTCGTTCCATAGCACAACATCCCGTGACTAAATCCTTAGTCACATTGAGCTCATTATGATGATGTTCTACCGAGTGGGCCCAAAGATACCTCTCCATCACACGGAGTGACAAATCCCGATCTCCATTTGTACCAACCCAACAGACACTTTCGGAGATACCCGTAGTGCACCTTTATAGTCACCCAGTTACGTTGTGACGTTTGATACACCCAAAGCACTCCTACGGTATCCGGGAGTTGCACAATCTCACGGTCGAAGGAAAAGACACTTGACATTAGAAAAGCTTTAGCATATGAACAACACGATCTAGTGCTATGCTTAAGATTGGGTCTTGTCCATCACATCATTCTCCTAATGATGTGATCCCGTTATCAATGACATCCAATGTCCATGATCAGGAAACCATGGTCATCTATTGATCAACGAGCCAACCAACTAGAGGCTTGCTAGGGACACATTGTGATCTATTTATTCACACATGTATTACTGTTTCCTGTTAATACAATTATAGCATGAACAATAGACGATTACCATGAACAAGGAAATATGATAATAACCATTTTATTATTGCCTCCAGTGCATATTTCTAACAGAAACAGGTGGCAGGCACGTCGAGGTGCCTTGTCTAGGACTCGCCCTTCGGAACGAGCGTATGCCAAAAGACTTCAAAGGCCCGCGGAAGGTGCCCAATTACACGTCGGACCTCAAGCCAGGTGCATGGGTGGAGAGTTACAAGCCCGCGATGGATATGCTCGATGTGAGTGAGGCAGTCTGCGCTAAGTATTTCACCATGATGCTTGAAGGAACAACACACACGTGGTTAAAGAACCTGCCGCCCAACTCCATCAACACCTGGGCCAAGTTGAAAGAACGCTTTGTCAAAAATTTCAGAGGAACTTGCAAGCGCCCGATGACCATCGTCGACCTACAACACTATGTCCAGCGTCCGGATGAGTCGGCCCATCATTGGACGTGACGAGTTACAGAAGTGATCCATTCATCGGATGGTATCTCGGCGGCTCAGGTCGTGCTGATCCTGGAGAAAAATTGTCACTACGAGCCTTTGGTGCTGAAGCATGGGCGACTCAAGCGTAAGGTGCAGGACATGGGAGAATTGATGGACACCCTGACCAGGTATGCTGAGTCAGATGATACTAAAGATCCCGGGGAGGATGACGACAAAGTCAGCACCGCCAGGAGAGTGAGTCGTCAAAAGGCCATCCTTAGTTCCAAGGGCGAGGTAACTAGAACCCCGTGGGGCAAGGTAAGAGGAGGCAACAGGAAGGCATCACGGATTTCGCTAACACTAACGCTGGCAACGGAAACCAGCGACAGAAGAAAAGGGGCTTCAGCAGGAAGAATTCACACAACTATCACGAGATGCTCAAAGGCCCACAACACTCCACTACGGAAGGTCCGTCTACCCACTCTTGGGAGGATTGTTATCTGGTGCAGGAGTTCCGCGCTGAGGAGCTCAAAAATGGTCACGGGGGTAACCTAGGTGGACATCAGGAACAATTTGGCACGACCGGGTCACACCGAAACCCGTTTGGTGGATTTCCCAACCCAGGCCCGCAGGGCGGGTCGCAGACTAATGGTGGACAGTACCAGGTTCAGGACAGTCAGTAGTACAATACACGTGGGGTGTTTCAGCAACCACCTCCGCAAGGTGACCCCCAGCGGCAGGATGACAATTGCGGCTTCCAGAATAATCCTAAACAGCTAAACATCGGACAATATCATGTGTTCACCACCACCACTTGCAAAAGGGACCGTAAGGTGAAACACATAACTTTCAGTGTGGTTAACCGGCGCTTCCCAGGTATCTCAATTGGTCTGAGTAGCCCATTATCTGGAGTAGGGAGGATCACCCGCCCCGGGTTGATAACCCCGATGATTTAGCTTTGGTCGTGGCCCCCCAGGTTGGGGGCTACACCCTTTCCAAGGTCCTCATGGATGGCGGCAACAACATCAATATATTATATTTCGACACCTTTCGGCGGATGAATTTCTCAAAGGGCGATTTAATGCCATCCTCCACGGTCTTCCACGACATTGTTTCGGGTAAGTCGACATACCCTGTTGGACGAATCAAACTTAATGTAGCTTTTGGCACGGAGTCCAATTACAGGAGCGAATCCCTTATGTTTGAGGTGGTCAAGATCAATAGCCCTTACCACACACTGTTTGGAAGGCTGGCTTACGCTTGTTTCATGGCCCGCCCATGCTATGTCTACCTCAAGCTCAAAATTACGGGCCCTAAGGGAACCATCACAATCAACGGGAACATGAAAATAGCTCAAGAATGCGAGGAAGGGGACGCGGCTTATGCCGAGTCAGCTTGCACGGCAGAGGAACTCAAGTTTCACCAAGCTAATGTTGACCTGGCGCATACGACACCGCTCAAGAGATCCACAATCGATTCAGAGCCACCCCTCAAGTTTAAACCGACGAATGACACGAAGGTGATAGATTTCACGCCTGGCGACTCATCCAAGCAGTTCACCATTGGGACGGGTCTGGATCCCAAATAGGAAAGCACGCTCATCGAATTCATCCGTGAGAATCGGGACATCTTCACATGGAAGCCTTCAGACATGCCAGGTGTACCGAGAGAATCCGCTGAGCACCACCTTAATATTGACCCTAAAATAAAACCGGTTCGGCAGTATCTTCGCCGGTTCAATGAAGAACGGCGTAAAGCAATTGGGGAGGAAGTCGCCCGGCTCTTGGCTGCTGGATTCATTATTGAGGTTTTCCATCCTGAGTGGTTGGCTAACCCATTCTTGGTACTCAAGAAGAACGACACCTTCCGCATGTGTATTGACTACACCGACCTCAACAGGGCCTGCCCAAAGGACCCTTTCGCCCTCCCTCGCATTGATCAAATCATTGACTCTACGGCGGGTTGCGAACGACTATGTTTTCTAGATGCTTACTCAGGGTACCACCAGATTAAGATGGCTTTGGCGGACTAGGAGAAAACATCATTTATAACTCCCTTTGGGGCCTTTTGTTATGTGTATATGCCGTTCGGACTCAAAAGCGCAGGGGCGACTTATCAACGCTGCATCCAGGATTGCCTACACAGTCAGATTGGGCGCAATGTTCATGCCTACGTTGACGATATAGTGGTTAGATCCCAGAGGAAAGAGTCACTTTTGGAGGATCTCAAGGAGACTTTCGACAATTTGCACGTTTATGAGATGAGGCTTAACCCTACCAAGTGTGTTTTTGGTGTTCCCGGAGGAAAGTTATTGGGATTCTTGGTGTCAGAACAAGGCATCGAAGCTAACCCGGACAAAATTGAAGCAACCACTTCGCTCGGCAAGCCGGCCAACATCAATCAAGTTCACCGCATGGCGGGTCGTATTGCGGCTCTAAGCCGGGTCATAAGTCGCCTTGGGGAGAAAGCCACCCCTATTTATCAGTTGCTAAAGAAAACTGATCACTTTGTTTGGACAGATGAAGCTAACGAAGCTTTCGAAGCCTTGAAGAAACAACTGGTTGAGCCGCCTGTCTTAGCTGCTCCGACTGACAATGAGCCTATGCTCCTGTACATTGCTGCCAATTCTAAAGCGGTAAGTGTTGAAGTGGTCGTCGAGCACAAAGAGGAAGGGATGGAATACCCGGTTCAAAGACCGGTCTACTTTGTCAGCGAAGTCCTAACCCTCTCCAAACAGCGTTACCCACATTGGCAGAAGCTAGTCTTTGGGGTATTCATGGCGAGTAGGTAGTTGAAACATTACTTTCAAGAGCATCCTATCACGGTGGTCAGTTATTCCCCACTTGGTGATATCATACAGAATTGAGAGGCGACTAGGCGGATTACTAAGTGGGCCATTGAGCTGGGACCCCATCATGTGAAATATACCCCTCACACAACTATTAAGTCTCAAGTATTGGTGGATTTCATCAACGATTGGACCGAGTTGCAAATTCCAAAAGATAGACCTGATAACACGTACTGGACTATTCATTTCGACGGGTCTAGACAACCGGAATGCTCGAGGGCTAGTGTGGTGTTGACTTCGCCTCAGGGTGACAAGTTTTGTTATGTCCTCCGACTCATGTTCCCGTGCACCAATAATGCGGCGGAATATGAGGCCCTGCTTCATGGGTTGAGAATTGCCAAAGAGATGAACCTCAGTCGAGTCAGATGTTTGGGCGACTCAGATCTAGTAGCGCAACAAGTTTCTGGCACATGGGATTCCACAGATCCTCTGATGGCGGCTTATAGGCGTGCAATGTCAGACGTGGCGGGTCATTTTCATGGCTATCAGGTCGATCACATTGATCGACGGCTCAATGAGGCGGCTCATGCTCTTTCACGACTCGGTTCACAGCGTAAGCCAGTTCCCCCTAACGTCTTTTTGGATGTATTGCACAACCCCTCAGTAAAATTGCCTTCAGAAGAAGACTTAGCAATTCCTAACCCCGAGTCTCAACTTGTGGCGGCTCACCGTGCTACCCCGGGTTGGGCAATCCTCTACATGGCATATGTGGCACGTGGCGAGTTACCTACTGACGAGTTGTTGGCCTGCCAAATCATCCGCCGATGTAAGTCCATGATCATACATAAAGGCGAGTTACACAAGCGAAGTACTTCTGGAATTTTTCAAAGGTGTGTTTCCTCCGAGGAAGGGTGTGCGATTCTCAATGAGATACATGCATGCTACTGTGACCATCATGCCGGATCACGCTCTCTGGTATCCAAAGCCTTTAGGCATGGGTTTTACTGGTTGACAGCTCATGCAGATGCCGAGGATATAGTACGCAGATGTGATGGTTGTCAAAATTTGGACGTCAGATGCATGTGCTGGCTCAGGAATTGCGGATGATTCCAATTACATGGCCTTTTGCGGTCTGGGGGCTGGACATGGTTGGCCACTTCAAGATGTCTTCCAATAAAAAGACTCACTTATTGGTGGCGGTTGACAAGTTTACCAAGTGGGTTGAAGCAGAGCCGGTTAGCAGCTGCGATGCAGACACGGCTGTCAAGTTCCTCAAGAAGTTGATTTTTTGCTCCGGGTATCCTCATAGTATCATTACTGATAATGGTACTAATTTATCCAAAGGCGCCATGCAAGAGTTCTGCGCAAAGGAGCACATCCGGCTTGATGTTTCTGCAGTTTCCCACCCTCAGTCTAATGGACAGGCAGAAAGGGCGAATCAGGAAATATTGCGAGGAATCAAGCCCCGACTTATGGTACCTCTAGAACGTACTCCGGGTTGCTGGGTTGAAGAATTACCTTCCGTTTTATGGAGCACCAGAACCACCCCTAATCGGTCTACCGGTTACACACCCTTTTTTCTGGTCTATGGAGTAGAGGCAGTATTACCAAGTGACATCAGACACGACTCACCACGAGTCACCGCCTATGTGGAACAAAACAACGAGCTAGCACGTCAAGATTCATTGGACGCCTTGGAGGAGGAGTGTGATTTGACCGTGTCATGATCGACAATTTATCAACAGGACTTGCGACGCTATCACAGCTGCCGAGTCAAGAGCCGAGCTTTTCAAGAGGGCGACTTAGTGCTTCGGTTGATTCAGGATCATACCGGTATGCATAAGTTATCCCCTCCATGGGAAGGACCTTTTGTCGTCAGCGAAAATCTCCATAACGGTTCATACTACCTGGTGGATCTTCGCCCAAATAGGCCAACAACAGAGGTTGAGACAACCCGCCCATGGAACATCGCCCACTTGCGTCCATACTATACTTAGAGCCATTGGCTCCTTATCTATGTCTACAATTTCGACTTTGTAATCTCTTCTTTTGTATATAAAGCAACAAAGCCGGCGCCCACGAACTTCGGGGTCTTTTGCCGTTTCAGCTTCTTGAAAGAATGAGTCTTTATTGTTCCATAAGTCATCCAAACATGGACGCTATTAGCATCAAAGAGCATAAGTCACCACGTTGCACTTATTTCAAAATTGGGTGTTGATACACCAAAGAGGACCAAAGTTGCCATGCTGCACGGTTCAAACATGGGCACCCTATATGGTTCTGAGAATTAAGCCGGCTTACTTGGGGGCTACTAGCACCCAAGTCGTTCTGCAGTAAGAGCGTATACGCTTCTGCAATCCTATGTCTGTTTTCCCTAATCATAGGTCACTTGGGGGCTTCCACTCACTGAGTTCAGCTTGAATACCCTCTTGGCTAGCGAAAAATTAATGCATTACAATGGTTATACTTGACCGTGTGTTTGGCGACTCGCTCTATGGTCCCATGAACTCTTGGCGAGTCAATCCACTTTTTGGACCCTGAACTTGACTCGGTTAAAACATGAAAGGTACTAGAGAAAGCCGACACATGGAAAACAGACAAACCATGGGTTTACTGAACCTGCTTCACTGAAGCTTGACTTGCGCCTGATCAGCCGGTCTAGACAACTCGGGCTGTTGCAAAAGCCTTCTTGGGGTAGCACTAGAGTTTTGCAAACTCGTCCTATCCCGTCGTAACTCATTGAGCCGACGAACTTTTGTGGCACTGCCCAATGGTTTCATAAAAATTTATAACCCGCCGCGACTCACTGAGCCGGCCTATTATTTTTCTCTGATAAACAGGGCAAAAACCTATTTTTTGTCAAAACATGACAAAAGCATTTGGAAAAGCGGTTCGTATTAATGAAGGCTGAAATTTCCAGACATCATCACAAGGTACGGTTATCATACCGTTTTCCAAATTCCTAGACTATTACATGGCTCAGCAGGCCATACCAGGAATCATGTCCTGGTCATAAAGGATCAAAGTATTCTTGGAGGATAAACTTCATGACAATTTGGTTCAACTCGCCTCCGGGTTACCCTGCCTTGAGCTTTCGCCATCTTCGATCTGTAAGTCGCCCAATTTCCAATTGCAATTGGTCAAGGCGAGGAACTCGTCTTCATCAGTCAAGACGGTGGACAAATCAATGTCAAAATCGAAAGGATTCTTACGGCGTTGCGGAGTCAGGATGGTGATTTCATATGAAGGAGGAGTCACCCTTTTACAGTGTTCATCATAAGCCGCCTTGTATTTTCCTAAATCCAGGTCGGCTACTAGCCGAGTCGCCGCAAAATGAGACTCTTTGACACAACGGTGGTAGTCTTCCTTGGTGAAATCTGACGAATCATCTTTCAGCTCTGGAAATCCACCAGCCACCTCTTCCGGCTTAAGTTCTCGGGCATAGGACAAACACCGACTTAGGGGGGTTAGCGCTCCTTTACGGACAACTGACCTTTTTAGCTCCTCTATCTGGGGCAGCAGTGTTGACAGACAACCTAGCATGTGCTGGATGGATTTTATGGGTTCCCTATTGCCCATGACGGCCTTCATAGTCATCATGCCACTAGTGTATAGCTGCTCTGTCAAAGTATAGACTGCTTTCAGCTTTAGAATGCAGTCATTCTGCAGGGTGGCGGCTCGTGGACCTACAAATGGTAAAACAAGATAATTAACGGCTGTGATATTGTATACAACAATTCTCAAAAGAAGGTAATTGATCCTTACCAAATATAGCTTGGGTCATGTTGGAGATATGACGCTTCAAACCGGAGAGTTCTTGAATGGTGGCCTTCAGTTTTTCTTTGGCTTGTTTTGCCCGTTTTAAAATGGCGGCTTGCTCAGCATGGTCCTTATCTTCAAACTTTTTGTGCTCTGTTTCCATCTTTTCCATGTCAATAAGGGCGAGACAAATTTTTTCTCCAAACTTAGCCCGAGCGTCCTGCTGCTCGCCTAAGCTTTCCTTCAAGCCAGTCACGGTTGAGTCGGCCCGAGTCAAGGATTCCTGCAAGAAACATTGGGGAAGCAAGTTTCAGGACCATTGCAAGCAATATCCCTGACACTTGGGGGCTAATGTATGACTCAATTCTTGTAAAAGTCATACCTTCATTCAAGACCTGGCTCATCTTCCAAAAGATGACCCGACACTTGGGGGCTACAGTTGAAGACCCGACTCATCTTTCAAAAGATGACCCGGCCCTTGGGGGCTACAGGTTGAATAAATTTTTGTTCAACTACAAGTTCAAGACCCGGATGATCTTTCAAAATATGACCCGACCCTTGGGGGCTACAGGTTGAAGAAAGTTTTTTATTCAATCATAAGTTCAAGACCCGACTCATCTTTCAAAATATGACCCGACCCTTGGGGGCTACAGGTTGAAGAAAGTTTTTGTTCAACTACAAGTTCAAGACCCGGCTCATCTTTCAAAAGATGACCCAGCCCTTGGGGGCTACTGGTTGAAAGTTTTTAATTCAATCATAAGTTCAAGACCCGGCTCATCTTTCAAAAGATGACCCGGCCCTTGGGGGTTATGGGTTGAAGCTGTTTTTTGCAAACTATAAGTTCAAGACACGGCTCATCTTTCAAAAGATGACTCGACCCTTGGGGGCTACACAGTGAAGACTGATACAAATGCACGATTTTTCATGGATGACCCGTCCTTTGGAGGGCTAATGGGAGGATATATTAACAGTGATAAAAGATGTCATACCTCATGTTTGATCCGCATCAGGTTAGCCAAATATTTTTTCCATCGCGCGGATTGTCTCCAGGCGGCTCACAAAACCGGAATATAATTCCTCAAACTCCAATTTTTCATAATGAGGAAGCTTCATCTTGGAGATATCCTTCTCTGCAAATATTTGGGCATCTTTTGGCATGTGTTTGGTTAACACCACGGTTGCATGCTTAGAATAACCAGTACCAGCAACGATGACTGTGTCTGGATCTTCAGGCGCCTTAACAGGACTAGTCGGGTTGATGTTTTCAATCACCTCCTTTTGAGTGCTTGAAGGCTCAACCCGGATATCATGAATATCATCAAAAATATTGTCCTGTACTTCAACTGGTTCTTCTGGAGCCTCTGGGATGGAGGTACCTTTACCAGACATTTCAGCCGCTTTGGGAGCTGAAGATGAGTCACCTGTTTTCCTTTTATTTGCTTGCGCTTTGAGAAAGAAAGGTACCAATGTTGGAATAAAGACATTGATGTTTTAAAGAACATGTTAGTAAACAAACTTACCCCTGAACATGAATCATTGGGGGGAGAGTCGACATTGCTGAATCGCCAGATGAAGGAGGTGAAACCTAATGGACAAGGATTCAAAGATTGGATAAATTGCGAGAATATCTTACACAAGAAGGAAAAGCTGCTCGCGGAAACATACCTCGCTTTGCCGTTTGCGACCAGTTGTTCTCTCGGGCAAGCCGGACACTAGGTCTCCAGAATGGCTTCGAGTATGACGTTTAGGTGTATAACTCGCCTTCTTCAAAAGGAAATTGGGGTCCAGATGAGCATCCGGGTGAGACATGGGAACTTTCTTACAAATTCTCCTAGCCGGCTTAGGGAGAGAAGAAGTTGAGTCGGAAGAAACGGAAATTACCTCGACATCTTCATCTTGGCTCTCATAGTCATCATCCTATAAACAAAGGCGGTAAAGCATAAGTGCAAGTCAGAATGAAGTAATAAAGACGAGAAATTTTACCTCTGATTGTTCCTCAACGGCTCGAGACTCGCCAACGACGGATGACTCTTTTGCTGCAGCTTTGCCTTTGCTCTTCTTCTTCTTCGTCTTGGAGGGGGGTTTGGTTGTTTTCTTGACAGTTGTCTTCGTTCTTCGGGTCCAAAATGCCGAATCTCTCTGATTAAACATGATGAAAGGCTCAAAACCAAAAACATAAACGAGTATATGGAAAGGTTACATGTTGGAGCCGGGTTGTTTACCTCTGGAGCTGGGTTGGTGATGCAAAAGGGTTTAAGTCCAATTTTGGAGCAATTTTCAATAGGTTCGCCACATAGCGTCTTTATGAGATCAACAATGTCTTTTTCCAAAAGCTTCACATTGTAAAAGCATTGGGGGTGGTTCAAGTCGCCATTATACTCACACATCAAACCATCTCGGTGGCTTAAGGGAAGAATCCTCTATTCTACCGAGCAGCGGATCAGATCAATCCCGGTAAGACCGTTGGTGGTAAGGCCCCCCAGCTTTCCAAAGATAGGAACAAATGTGGCTTCGTCTTCTTCAGTCAACTTTTTGAGCAACTTGAAGTCCATAGGTAGGCGATCTTCCCTGAAGCCTGGTAGAGGGTTCTCGTTGGATGGAGAAGTGTCGTGGCAGTAGAACTAAGTCTTTGCCCAACCTTTGGGATGACTAGGTGATACGTCTCCATCGTATCTAATTTTCCAAACTCTTTTGCCCTTGCTTTGGACTCTAATTTGCATGATTTGAATGGAACTAACCTGGACTGACGCTGTTTTCAGCAGAATTGCCTTGGTGTTATTTTGTGCAGAAAACAAAGTTCTCCAAACGTCCTAAAAATCTACGGGGAGCAGTTTTGGAAAATAAGAAAAATATTTGCGCCAAGTTCCACCTGAGGGGGTGAGCCAGTGGGCCACAAGCCCTGGCTCCGCCACCACCCCCTGGTGGCGGTGGGTAGGCTTGTGGGGCCCACACGGCTCTGCCGCCCCCAACTTTAGGTCTATAAGTCCCCTTTCGTCCTAGAAAAAATAAAAAGAGAAGTTTTCGCCGCGTTTACGATACGGAGGCGCCGCCACCACGTGTTCTTCATCTGCAGGGCAGATCTGGAGTCCGTCTTGGGCTCCGGAGAGGGGAAATTGTCGCCATCATCATCATCAACCTTCTTCCCTCTCCAATTCCATGAAGCTCTTCGTCGTTCGTGAGTAATCTATTCGTAGGCTCGCTGGGCGGTGATGAGTAGGATGAGATCTATCATGTAATCGAGTTAGTTTTGATGGGGATTGATCCCTAGTATCCACTATGTTCTGAGATTGATGTTGCTACTACTTTGCCATGCTTAATGCTTGTCACTAGGGCCTGAGTGCCATGATTTCAGATCTGAAATTATTATGTTGTCACCAATATATGTGTGTTTTAGATCCGATCTTGCAAGTTGTAGTTACCTACTATGTGTTATGATCCGGCAACCCCGGAATGACAATAACCGGAACCACTCACGATGATGACCATAGTTTGAGGAGTTCATGTGTTCACCAAGTGCTAATGCGTTGGTCCGGTTCTTTATTAAAAGGAGAACCTTAATATCCCATAGTTTCCTTTTGGACCCCGCTGCCATGGGAGGGATGGACAATAGATGTCATGCAAGTTCTTTTCCCTAAGCACGTATGACGACACACAGAATGCATGCCTACATCACATTGACGAACGGGAGCTAGCCACATATCTCTCCGTGTTATAACTGTTGCATGATCAATATCATCCAAACAAATCACCGACCCATTGCCTACGAGTTTGTCCTACTGCTGCTGTTACTTGTTTTGCTCTGCTGCTGTACTACTGTTGCTACTGCTGTTACTTGTTTTGCTCTGCTGCTGCTACTACTATTGCTACTGCTGCTGCTACCACTGTTGCTACTGCTATTACTTGTCTTCCTCTGCTGCTACTGTTGCTACTACTGTCGCTTGCTACTGTTGCTACTTGCTACTGATGTCACTACCGCTGTTCCTTGCCACTTCCGTTACTCGCTACTTTGCTGTTACTACTTTGCTTGCAGATACTAATCTTTCAGGTGTGGTTGAATCTGACAATTCAACTGCTAATACTTGAGAGTATTCTCTCACCTCCCGTCATGCGAATCAACAAATTTGGGTTGAATACTCTACCCTCGAAAACTGCTGCGATCCCATGCGCTTGTGGGCCATCAACAACATTCTTCTAGTTTCGATTGCCGGAGAGTGCTAGCAGCATTCTTCTGGTGTCGTTGCAAAGGGGAAGAACAGTTGGCATGAAGCATTTTTCTGGTGCCGTTGCTGGGGAGGTATTGCTATATTCTCTGAGTCACTTGGGATTTATATCTGCTGATCACTATGAAGAATCTGAAGGATCCAAAGACCAAAGTTTTGCCCTCAACTACGAGGGGAGGTAAGGAATTGCCATCTAGCTCTGCACTTGATTCACCTTCAGTTATGAGTAAGTTTGCGACATCACCTCCTGCTAGAAATCTTGATATGTCGCCTGTGCTTGATACTGCTAGAGATGCTATGCTTGATACTGGTTTGCCTGATGATGCTAGAGATACTATGCCTGATGATACTATGCTTGATACTGCTAGAGATGCTATGCTTGATACTGCTTTGCCTGATGATGCTAGAGATGCTATTTTATCCGATGATGCTATGCTTGATACTGCTAGAGATACTACTTTGCCTGATGTTCCACTAGGAGTGTTCCTTGATGCTCATATTGCTAGAGTTACTGCCAATGCTCGTGATGCTTCTGATACTGCCGATACTATTGAGATAGAACCTGCTTTTGCTCCTGCTAGATCTAGCTCTCCTAGATATGAATTGCGTGATATACTTGAGGGTTACGTTATGGAGGGAGAGATAGCTGAGGATTTTCTTGCGTGTAAGGATGCCTATGATGCTGAGAAATTACTTCTCAAGTGGACGGAAAAATCTCGGGAAGCTAAGATGAAATATGACCCGAAGTTTGCCACTTCGCCTATCTTTATCACCGATAAGGATTATGAATTCTCTGTCGATCCTGAGATAATCTCTCTAGTCGAATTTGATCCTTTTCACGGTTATGAGTCTGAGACGGTCATAGCCCATCTTGCCAAACTACACGATATAGCAGACCTTTTCACTAATGAGGAGAAGATCCGCCACTACTATATCCTTAAGTTGTTTCCTTTCTCTCTAAAGGATGACACTAAAGCCCGGTTCACCTCTCTTGCTCCTGGATGTGTGCGTAGTCCCCAGGAGATGGTCTATTACTTCTATGAGAAATATTTCCCTGCCCATAAGAAGCAAGCCGCCTTGCAGGAAATATACAAATTTGCTCAACTCCAAGAAGAGAGTCTTCCACAAGCTTGGGGAAGGCTCGTCCAGCTACAGAATGCTTTGCCTGATCACCCTCTCAAGAAGAACGAGATACTTGATATCCTCTATAACGGACTTACCGATGCCTCTAGAGACCACCTAGATAGTTGTGTCGGTTGTGTTTTTAGGGAACGAACTGTAGAACAAGCTGAGACTCTACTGAATAACATCTTGATCAACGATAATGCTTGGACTCTTCCCAAACCACCTCCTAAGCCAACTCTGAAGAAAATAGGTATTCTGTTCCTCAATCCGAAGATATGCAAGAAGCCAAGAAATCTATGCAAGTGAAAGGCATTAGATCTGAAGATGTCAAAAATCTGCCACCTATCGAAGAGATCCATGGTCTCGATAACCCGATACAAGTAGTAGAAGTGAATTCTCTGTGTAGGTTTGATGAGAGTGATATTCCTTTTGATAAAACTGCTAGCCTATGCTTTGATGAATTTGACAACTTTGTTGCCAAACAACAGAGTTTCAATGATTATGTTAGCAGACATTTGGAACAAAGTACTCGTATGCTTAGCCATTTAAGTGCTTGTGTAGACAGAAATGTCAATGATCTGAAGCTTCTGAGTAAACATGCCTCTATGGTTACTACTCAGGTAGAACAAGTACTTAAAGCTCAGAATGACTTGCTCAATGAATTAAATGACAACTCTGTCAGAGTCATTACTAGAGGAGGCAAAATGACTTAGGAACCTTTGTATCGTGAGGGTCATCCTAAGAAAATTGATCAAGATTCTCAAGGAATCAATGCGGATACACCCAGTCATCCTAAGGAGAAGAAGAAGGATGATGGAAACCTACACGCCAGTTCACCAAATACTATCAAACCTGAAGAACCTAATGCTATTTCTCCGTCTGATGCAGAAACACAATCTGGTGATGAACATGAACCTGGTGACAATATGGACAGTGATGTTCATAATAATGCTCAACCTAGCAATGATGAGGATGTGGAGATTGAACCTACGGTTAATCCTGATAACCCACAACCTAAGAAATATGATAAGAATGACTTCACTGCTAGGAAGCATGGTAAAGAAAGGGAGCCATGGGTTTAGAGACCTATGCCCTGTCCTCCTAAGCCATCCAAGAAAAAGGATGATGAGGATTTTGAGCGCTTCATTGAGATGATAAGAATCGTCTTTCTGCAGATGCGGTTAACTGATATGCTCAAGATGACTCCGTATGCCAAGTACATGAAAGATATCGTGACTAATAAACGGAAGATACCAGATCTTGAGATTTCCACCATGCTTGCCAATTACACTTTCAAAGGTGGAACTCCTAAGAAACTTGGTGATCCCGGAGTGCCCACTATACCTTGCTCTATTAAAGGAAACTACGTAAGAACTGCCTTATGTGACCTTGGAGCCAGTGTTAGTGTTATGCCGCTTTCTCTTTATCGTAGACTTGAGTTGGATAAGTTGACACCCACTAAAATTTCTCTGCAAATGGCCGATAAATCAACTGCTTTCCCTACCGGCATTTGCGAGGATGTGCCTGTTGTGGTTGCTAACACCACTATCTTAACCGACTTTGTTATCTTGGATATTCCCGAGGACGATGCCATGGCTATCATCCTCAGAAGATCCTTTTTAAACACTCCAGGGGCTGTTATAGATTGCAACAAAGGCAATGTCACTTTCCATGTCAACGGTAATGAGCACACAGTGCACTTTCCGAAGAAACGATATCAAGTACATTGCATCAATGCTATCGAAAAGACTTCATCGATTCTCATTGGGAGGTTTGAATGCCCTATTCCTCGTGTCAAGATGAAGTATGATTCGCTTGTTGGGGAGATACATATCCCCATTGAGGTGACTTAGTGGCTATTCGAAAATTCTCCATTCTCTCTTGTGATTCGAGAAGGTTTTGTCATAAGGACTTGATCAATCCCATTGACGGATTTCTTTCGATGACCATGAAATGGATGAATCAAAGAGTCACATACCTCTGTTTTGAGCTTTCATTTTCTGTTGCTTAGAAGAAAAATGATAGAATTAGTTTAGCCTTTCCTGTTTTCTGTTTTAGCGTCCCGGAGAAAATACCTCGAAAATAAAAGTTCTCCGATGGTCCTGAAAATTTAGTATGATTTTTTCTGGAATTTTTGAAAATTTCTAGGCCTGAGAGCTGGCCTGGGGGCCAGACCAGTGGGCCACAAGCCCTGCCACCGCCACCTACCCCCCTGGTGGCGGGGTGCAAGCTTGTGGGGCCCACAGGCACCCCCTCCACTCATTCCAGCTTCCAGCCTCTTCTTCCACCTCCAGAAAAAATTCTTTCGCAGCTCAAACCCGTGTTCTTGCTCATTTGGCTGTGATTTTCGATCTCCTTGCTCAAAGCACCATTCTCCGAACCGTTTTGGGGAAACTACTCCTTGGTAAGTGACTCCTCCATTGGTCCAATTAGTTTTTCCTCTAGTGCTTTATCCTTCGCGTATTCTTGCTACCTTGGTGACCCTGTTATTGAGCTAGAAATGTTGATTTTAGTTGGTCCAAAGTAGTTTTAGTTCGTGATACAGTCTCTAGGCACTAGTAGGAGTAGTTGCTACAAGTTGGGTTAATCCTTATTCACTTTTCTTTCGAAGTCTCTAAAAATTTCAGAATTTTTCAGAGCTAGCAAAAGGAAAAGATGAGGAGGTTCTTGAGAGGCTATTCAAGTCGTAACCCCAAGGAGGATGAGAAGAACCACCCCAAGTACGTAGTCCCTTGAGTCACAGAAGTTCGAGCGTGCGAGTGGCCAAGTGATGAATTTTTGCGCGCCGCCGGACTTTATGAAGACTTTTATTACTTGGTGGAGAACGCAGGTCTTACTGCGTTCATTGAAGATAAGTGCCCACAATACCTCCTCCTCACCAATATTTTCGTTCAAAGGTTCAACTTTTATCCGAGGAAGAATCCTCCCATGGTTGAGTTCATGATATACGATGTCCCCAAGTGCATGACGCTGCAGATTTTTGCAATGTATGCAAATTACCTTATGTTGGGGATATCCGTGATCCTCGTCCACGGGACTTGGAGGATTTCATTGGTTCTATTGCTGTTGGAGAGGAGAGAGGAGTGTCTCGTGCTAGAATTGCTAGCATATATTTTCCTGTGCTTCGGTACTTCTCACTATTTGTGGGAAAATGTTTGATTGGCCGTGGGGAGGCTGGATCACTTAGTTCTCCAGACCTTGCAGTTTTGCGCGAAGGCCTTTATAACGATAAGACTTATAGCTTGGGCGCTATAGTAGCTCAACGGTTGAACCTGAACCATTCTAAAGGAGTCGTCTATGGAGGTATCTATGCTACCCATCTTGCCAGACACTTTGAGATACCCATTAGACTGGGAGAGGAAGGAGAGGTGCTTCTCCCTGAGAAATATCTGGATTATGATAGCATGGTTCGCCATGATTTTCTGGATAGAGATGCTAGTAGACAGATGATTTATAACCTGGTGTTTAGTCAGGGTACTCGAGAGACTATTACTTTGCCTGCTCCTTCTTTGTTCGATCTTCATGCAGGCAAGTACACTATTATCCCCGCGGACATCTACACATAATGGGGCTTGGCCCAACCACAGGCGCCCGTGCCCTAGCCGCCAGTCGAGTATCAGATGCCAGTTTATCAGTGGGAGCCAGAGGAGCTCACACACCAGTGGCATCCACAGTCTGCTCCGGAGTATCCTGGAGCTGGTGATTTCCCACCTTGGGAGTAGACCAATCTAGGCCAAAATCCTAAGCTTGGGGGAGTACGTGTTCTCACCGACTTTACATTCATGCTTATGCTTTCACTTTGTTAGCCGGTGTTTACACTTTGCCACTGTATTATCCATGCTAGTTTACTTTCGTTTTCTTGTTTTGTGTCCTTTTGAGAAAACCCAAAAAGATTTTTCTTTCTTCTTTTGCTTGTTGGGAGCTTTCCCGTGTAAATAGTTTTCTTTTTCTTTGGGTCAAGGTAGAAGATATTGGTTACAATGCTTAGTGGTTCTTACATGCTTACATGTTTAGCTTTCAAAGAGCCATATTACTTTGTCTTCTCCTTTGTGTTTGCCTGCAGATTCAGCTTAGTCCAATGCGCTTATTATCGTTTTCATCGTTCGATCGTGCAAATGAAAGGCAACACTGATGATATATGATGAAGTGACTGCGACTGAAAAGCTAGTATGAACTCTATCTATTTTGTTTTTGTAAATATGACTAGCTTGTCGACCCAGATTTAGCTTTGTTGTGAGAGAACCATGTTTGCAATGACAACTTAGAGATCATAGTTTCTGATGCCATGCTTATTTAGCTGAGAGCTTATAATGGTTTGTCTTGAATGCCAACATAGATTTTGAGATGACTATGATGTAGTATGATAGGGTGGTATTCTCCTTTGAATGTTTCAAGTGGCTTGACTTGGCGCATGTTCATGCATGTAGTTGAAACAAAATCAACATAGCCTCTATGATGTTCGTGTTCCTGGTGATTTATATCCTGTTCATGCTTGCATTCAATGTTAGTCAAACTCATTGCATCTTGATGACTGTTGTCGCTCTCTAGTTGGTCGCTTCCCAGTCTTTTGCTAGCCTTCACTTCTACTAAGCGGAATACTGCTTGTGCATCCACTTCCATAAACCCAAAAGTTTTTCCATGAGAGTCCACCATACGTACCTATTTGCGGTATCTACCTGCCGTTCCAAGTAAATTTGCATGTGCCACTCTCTAAACCTTCAAGAAATAATCTGTTTTGCATGTCCGAACCGCTCATGTGGTGACAGGGGGATAATGATATCTTCCATGCTAGGAGTGTTATCCTCGACATGTGTTTATTCACAGTCATTCACGAGAAAGGGGACGGTAATTGGAATGCCCAGTTCCATGCTTAAATCGAAAACGTAACTGTAAAACAAGACTCCCCCCGGATTGATGTTAGTATGGACGGTACCCGAGGATTCGGCTAGCCGTGGAGTGTGATTGATTGGTGGTGGGGGAGTTAAAACTTTACTTTTCTATTTGGGAACCGCCTATAGCATGAGTAGCATGGAAGATATTGAGAACTCTTGGTCATTGCGTTGACAATGAAAGCATGCCACCCAAAATTATTATCTCTGTTTTCAAAGCTTGAGCTGTGGCACCTCTGCAAATCAATGCTTCCCTCTGCGAAGGGCCTGTCTATTTATTTTCCTGTTGAGTCATCCTCCTCTTATATAAGCACCAATTATAGAGCACCTTTGTCATTTTTACGCTTTGCTTTTGACTGCTATTGAGTATGACTATGACTGGATCTTCGTTGGTATGAATTACAATGTTTAGTCAGCCCTTGATCTTTGAAAGTGCTCTGCATTTATGTTTTGCGGTCTCAGAAAGAGCTAGCGAGATACCACCTATTCATATTGTTTCATGCTTGTTTTGATTGAAGTGTGGTATTTGAAACTCATTATTATTTGCTCGTTAGCTGATTATGTAGGGATGTAAATGGCGCTGGGACCCACTAGTCCCACATATGCCATCCACCAAAAAATTCTTAAATGGCTTTTGTGGACACCCACAAAAATTAACTGGGATAAATGGATAGCCCAGAAAAGCTCATCGGCAGTCCACCGCACCGCGCCAAGACACCCGCTCCCGATCCATGGCGCCGCCGCCACCGCCACCGTCGTCCAAGGAAATCGCTAGGGAAATCATTGGGAATGCGTCTTCATCCTGCTGATCCATGGCGCCGCCGCCACCACCGTCCCTCATCCTTCCGACGCCATCCTCGGCTCCCCCTCCGCCGCCAGAGGAAATCGCTGGGGAAATCCCGGCACCTGTTCCCCCGCCTCCTCCTTTGCTCCAAGGTATCCACAGATCTCACCTTCCCCTCCCCTCCCCTCCCCAACAGCCAGCCTCTCCTCCGCGACGAACCCTAGCCAGCCACGGCGGCGAATCCCTCGGGCCATGGATCGACCTAAGCATGGATCGACCTAAGCATCTCATTGCTGTGAGATGAACTGCAAAGTGTAGTGCATAATTTTTCTGACTAGAAAAGCTTGGCACTGAATGTCTGAATCGCATTGAGAGGTTGTGTGTTCCAAAAATCCCCCCCATACACCTCCGTCGCCAGAGCCTGTCCGCTCCGCTGCCACCCCTCATCCCAAGGACTTCCTGCTAGCCGACGGCGGCAAGAAAGCCCGAGGACCACCACCTGTTGGTGACCAGGCCATTGTCGCCTCCTCGTCCACTATTTCGTTGCTGCTACTGCCTCTCTGTCATTTGCTTCAGCAGCTGCAGGTTTGCCGCTCCAGATTTTCTAGTTGATGAACTGTATATTCTTGATATCTTAGAAATTTGCTGGACTTCATATGGCTTGATGCTTTCTTTTATACTAAATTACAAGTGCGCAAATCCTCTGACTTGAGTCACCAGAGCATCTACTTGTATTGGGTCATTTCATTAGTGCCTGGTCAAATACCAGTGTAAACTGAACACAAGCCCATAAGTTTACCTGGAAGACAAGCCGTGCCTTAATCGCAAATTAATTTACCTCAACAATTGTTCTGTGTGCATCTAGATCCACCCCGGCATCATGTCTTCCGAGGAGCTCACAACCAGGATGCTAGATTTGGCGGTGGCTTCGCAGGCCCCGATGGCCAGCCAAATCAGTTCTTACTTCATACTTCCGATTTATTTAGCATTGAGAGGCTGTGTGCAAAAAGGGTGTTGGACTTACTTCATACTTCATACTTCCGATTTGGCAGACAAATAGACTGTATGGATCCGCTAATTCTTGCGTCTCTTTTTATGATCTAAATGTGGAGATTTGAGTAAGTATGACTTATATGAAATGTACTACAAGATATATTGCCAGTGTCAATTCTGAAATTTAGTTTTTGTTGGTTTTTTCTCATTAACCAGTCACAAAAGGGGGCTAGACTATACTATAGAAGCTGACAGAGTTATCATGACAACATATACAAATTTAATACAAATATGTTCTTCTCATTTGTCTAGTGACTACAATATTTTAATTATTTTACAAATGGTAAAATATTTACGGTGCCTTCTTATGCAGGGAACCGTAACCCAACAAGACTGAAGACTATAGGTGAGTTGCCTGACCCATCTATTCCATCGGTTCCTATTTCGTCTGCTCTTGTTATGATGCAGAATTAGTCATGTCTTTTCGCTACCTATTCAAACTTTGTATGGAACTTGACTGTACTTGATTTCGTGGCGGATCAGCTTGTTTTAGAGGAGTTGGTCAGAAAGAAATTCTCCAAGTTAGATTTGTTATATTTTCCTTTATATAAAATTGCATGACTTAAAGTTGCTGTTGCTTCGTTAGGATCAGCTTTGTGGAGCAAGTTTATATATTCTCCAAGTTGCTGTTGCTTCGTCAGGATGAGCTTAGGAGTTTCACAGAGAAACCAAGTTGATTCATGGTGCAAGTTGCTGTTGCTTTGTGGAGCAAGTTGCTGTTGCTTTGTGGAAGTATACATTTTATCCTGTAGTTTAATAATTATCCGAGAGAGTGTAAGTTGCAGAGAGATGTTTAATATGAAGAGAGATTCGGAGTATTTTTATCTGAGAAATACTATTTTGTTGCAGTATATTTTTATTTGAGAAAGTATATTTTTTTCTGAAGAAAGATTTTGAATATGGACAGTATTTTTATCTTAGAAAGTATATTTTTTTTCTGAAGAAAGATTTAGAATATGGACAGTATTTTTATCTCAGAAACTATATGGACAGTTTTTTTTATCTCAGAAATACTATAAAAGTATGAATGTTGCAGTATATGGACAGTATATGGACGTCATAAGTCCCACATAAAAATTAACTGGGCTACCACTTAATCCCACGTACAAAGTGATGGGCAATGTGGCCAAGTCCAAAAGCGTCGAGCAAACAACCCACTTACATCCTGATGATTATGCCATTGATATTAGTTTACCGTGAGACCTTTGTGTCACTTGCTTATGTGATTAACTTGTGATCTTGCTGAAATTCTGGTTATGAGTTAGACATAGTTGCAACAACAAGATCAAACAGAGTTTGTCAAAGTTGTTCTTTCTCTCTCAGTTTGTCAACTGAGTTGCTTGAGGACAAGCAAGGTTTTAAGCTTGGGGGAGTTGATACGTCTCCATCGTATCTACTTTTCCAAACTCTTTTGCCCTTGTTTTGGACTCTAATTTGCATGATTTGAATGGAACTAACCTGGACTGACGTTGTTTTCAGCAGAATTGCCTTGGTGTTATTTTTGTGCACAAATCAAAGTTCTCCAAACATCCTGAAAATCTACGGGGAGCAGTTTTAGAAAATAAGAAAAATATCTGCGCCAAGTTCCACCTGAGGGGGTGGGCCAGTGGGCCACAAGCCCTGGCTCCGCCACCATCCCCTGGTGGCGGTGGGCAGGCTTGTGAGGCCCACACGGCTCTGCCGCCCCCAACCTCAGGTCTATAAGTCCCCTTTTGTCCCAGAAAAAATAAAAGAGAAGTTTTCACCGCGTTTACGATACGGAGGCGCCGCCACCACCTATTCTTCATCTGGAGGGCAGATCTAGAGTCCGTCTTGGGCTGTGGAGAGGGGAAATCGTCGCCATCGTCATCATTAACCTTCTTCCCTCTCCAATTCCATGAAGCTCTTCGTCGTTCGTGAGTAATCTATTCGTAGGCTCGCTGGGCGGTGATGAGTAGGATGAGATCTATCATGTAATCGAGTTAGTTTTGATGGGGATTGATCCCTAGTATCCACTATGTTCTGAGTTTGATGTTGCTACTACGTTGCCATGCTTAATGCTTGTCACTAGGGCCCGAGTGCCATGATTTCAGATCTGAAATTATTATGTTGTCACCAATATATGTGTGTTTTAGATCCGATCTTGCAAGTTGTACCTACCTACTATGTGTTATGATCTAGCAACCCCGGAGTGACAATAACCGGAACCACTCCCGGTGATGACCATAGTTTGAGGAGTTCATGTGTTCACCAAGTGCTAATGCGTTGGTCTGGTTCTTTATTAAAAGGATAACCTTAATATCCCGTAGTTTCCTTTTGGACCCCGCTGCCACGGGAGGAATGGACAATAGATGTCATGCAAGTTCTTTTTCCTAAGCACGTATGACGACACACGGAATGCATGCCTACATCACATTGATGAACGGGAGCTAGCCACATATCTCTCTGTGTTATAACTGTTGCATGATGAATATCATCCAAACAAATCACCGACCCATTGCCTACGAGTTTGTCCTACTGCGGCTGTTACTTGTTTTGCTCTGCTGCTACTACTACTGTTGCTACTGCTGTTACTTGTTTTGCTCTGCTGCTACTACTACTGTTGGTACTGCTGTTACTTGTTTTGCTCTGCTGCTGCTGCTACCATTGTTGCTACTGCTGTTACTTGTCTTGCTCTGCTGCTACTGTTGCTACTACTGTCGCTTGCTACTGTTGCTACTTGCTACTGCTGTCACTACTGCTGTTCCTTGCCACTGCCGTTACTTGCTACTTTGCTGTTACTACTTTGCTTGCAGATACTAATCTTTCAGGTGTGGTTGAATCTGACAATTCAACTGCTAATACTTGAGAGTATTCATTCACCTCCCGTCGTGCGTATCAACAAATTTGGGTTGAATACTCTACCCTCGAAAATTGCTGCGATCCCATGCGCTTGTGGGCCGTCAACAACATTCTTCTAGTTTCGATTGCCGGAGAGTGCTAGCAGCATTCTTCTAGTGCCGTTGCAAAGGGGAAGAACAGTTGGCATCACTAGATAATGTGACAGCCGGAAACCCACATTCACGACTCCGCTGAATATTGACTCCACCCGGCTCTAAGCTAGGCCCATTGGCAAACTCCTTCTTGTGGTTCAGATAAAAAAACATCCGGAACAACATCACGGTGGGCTCTATTTGCAAATAAGCCTCACAGAATACTTGAAACTCACAAAGGTTACTGATGGAATTCGGTCCCAAGTCCTGGGGATGAAGGTTGAAGAAGTGCAGGGCGTCTCTAAATTTTTTCGAGCCGGGCGGCTTGAAACCTCGCTCCAGGTGATCTGCAAAGACAACTACTTCTCCTTCCATGGGTTGGGGGATTGTTTCCCCGAAGGCGGTCCGCCACCCAATGATCTCCTTGGGATCTAGGTTACCCGTTTCACAAATTTATCAAGATAAGCATCATTGACCTCTGTTGGCAGCCAGTTGCATTTAGAGATGGTACTCATAACTACAAAAAGAGAGAGATGGGTGAGTTGTCAGGATCTACGAAATGATAACTCGCCGGCTAAATAATCAAGGATGTATCTACAAGGATATTGTAACTCACCATAGCGAAAGGAGGCGGGTTGCGGCTCTAAAAGGTTTCATTAAGAATATTCTCGATTGGGGACAAACATGTTTTCAACACCAAGCGATAACTTATGGATCTACGGGTAATTCCGATGGAGAAAATAATGTTGGCCAAAAATCGAGTACTACGAGCACAAGAACGCTACGAAAAATAGTGTGTGGATCTATGAGCAACACATGAGGAACGTCACCCGCTGGGAAACATGATAGAACTACTGCGGCCGTTACTACATGTATGGATCTACAATGCCGTATCTGGACGGATTAAAAGGTAAGGGATACGGCGTTCATAGAGCTCTGGCGCTGCCCTAAGAAGTACAAAGGATCAAGATCTATTCCTAATGGAAGAAGCAGACTTACCTGAAGAAGGAAGAAGATGCTCGGAGAAGGTTGCGGAGGTTCCGCGATGGAATTCACACCCCCGATTGGCTTGGGAAGCAGCTGGGCCACGACGACCTGCGACAGAGCTTCGGCGATGACAAGGTGGTCGAGGTGCGGGCTTGAGGAAGACAATGCGGCCGAAGGGACAAAATGAGGGTAGGTGGCCCTGCCCTCCCAGTCCCCTGCGGCTATTTAAAGGCCGAGGGCACGGTAGAAACGACAGGCGCGGTAATCGAGGCGATAGATCGAAAACCGAAAATGATGGCGCCTGGATTTTTGGGATGACAGGATAAAGATGAAAAAGATCTGTTGGAAACTGATGTCACCAGAATCCCGGGAATGGTGGAGAAGGTGATGTAACCAACAAATGACTTGGCGACTCAAGCAAATTGTGGAAGCTGGCGGCTTGTCACTCATTAAAGAAAGGACAGAGGTAATATGAGTCACCGAAGATAAGAGTAAAGGTTAGTTGGCGTGAATAAATTCAAGTCAAACTGGGGCCTAACATTGGGGATATTACCTGCGGTATGACCCGCCCTATTGGGCCGGGTCAGGAAAGAGCAACTCATACATACATGGTTAGTGTAAGCCTTGGCCCATGCCTGAGGCGTGTTGAGAGATCTTCGTCACAAGGCTGCTAGGGCCCATGAGCCAGATGGCGGTTCAGGATTGGTGAAGAAGATAAGTCGCCAAGGAGGTTTCCTGGCTTGGCAAACACGGTGACTTAGAGATATGGAAGGCCACGATTTGTAGCGTGGCCAGGACTTTTGTAAACCCTAGGGCCTCAACCTGTATATAAAGGCGAGTCTCTGGGGCAGATAGATTAAGTTAGAAACAATCGAGAGCTAGGTCAGGCGAGTTACGCCCTCCTTGTAATCGAATCCACCATCAATATACACAAAGCAGGACGTAGGCTTTTACCTCTACACGAGGGGCCGAACCTGGGTAAACCCAAGTCTCGCTTTCGCTAACCCCCTTTGTCGTGGTTTTGTCACGGCAGAAGTCCTCATGAAAGGACTTAAAGATGGAGCCATCGCACCTTGGTGGCGACTCAAAGGGGGTGAGGGAAAGCAAGACTCAGATTTACCCAGGTTCGACCCCTCGTGAGGAGGTAAATTCTACGTCCTGCTTTGTGTAGATTAATGGTGGTTTCGATTACAAGGAGGGCGAAACTCGCCTGACGTAGCTCTCGATTTCCTCTAACTCGCCTGACCTTTCCCCGGGACTCGCCTTTATATACAGGTCGAGGCCCTAGGGTTTACAAAGTCCTGCTATCCTACTCTTGATAGTTTTCCTTATCTCTAAGTCGCCGTGCTCCCCACGACCAGGAGATTCCTTGACGTTCCATCATCCACATGGTCTTCTTGAACCGCCCTACAACTCCTGGGCCACTGGACGCATGATCAAAGGTGAGTCGCCCCTTTGGTGACCCGACCCATTAAGGGCGGGTTACCCATAGGTAACATCCCCATCATTAGGCCCCAGATTGTCGTGAATTCATTCATGTCAATAAACTCCCTTCAATCTTGGGGCGACTCTCCTCATTTCCAGCCTTCGGCGAACGTTGAGCCGCCATCCAAGGCACTCTAATCTGAGTTGCCATAAAGTATTTAAAGGGCGCCGCCTCATCTCCTCGGTTCCAGTCCCAAAACATTGTAACTGTCAGCGAATCTTTCGCCCATAATTGCTTATCCCGAAAATCTAGGCGCCATCATTGCGTTTACTGACTTGTCGCCTCGATTCCCACATTGACGACCTCGTTTTCTGCTCCTGCTCTTTAAATAGTAAGAGAAATGGGGGGGGGGGGGAGGGGAGAGAAAACTCGTCACCAACCCCCATCTCACCTTCGTCTTCGTCTTCGTCTCCGCGCACCGGTGTCCCGGCACTGTCTATGAGCTCCAGCTTCCCGGCGTCGTCCTCGGCTCCAGCGCCCCGACGTCACCCCCGGCTCTCGGAGTCTTTCCCCATCGACCGCGGCTCTCCGGGCGGCAAGGAACACGAAGCTTCGAGCCTTTGCTCCCGGTGGCAATCCCCTGTTGTCAGGTACACTCCTTCCCTCTCTTAGGTCTAGACCGAGAACTCCATGGCCATAGCTCCCCTGCTAGCCATCTCCATAACAGGACGAACATCTCGAATTATTTTAGATCTGCTCGCAGTTGCAGCGATTAGATTTAGATAGCAACATGCATCGGCCATTTTAATCACATCCTCATGCTAGTTCCAACCCATGTTCTGTTGACCAACACTGTAGTTGTACTATATGCGCAGTTCATCGCCATTACTTCAGATGATGTTTTCTTATTTTAATCTGTCCGTAGATCCATAGCTTACCGCCTGTCCATAGAAACATGTTTATTCACCCATTGAGAATATCTCTAAGGACAAGAACGTTTCCGAGAGTCGCCTTTTAACTTCAGCCTTCATGGCGACTCAGTTTCATTACTGTAGTGAGGACGCCTTTTCTTTCAGTCTGGAGGGCGAGTTAGAACAACCCCCGAAGGTACACTCGTAGATCGCCCAGACAACAGGCTACAATGCACGTTAACTATTGGGTGAGTTATCAAACCCTTTGTGAACACCATAGGCCCGTACCAGCGGGTTAGAATATTTTCTAATCTTTTGCTGAGTCGCCTCTCACTCCGTTTTTTTGTAGCCATGGCTATTACGAAATGTGACTAGTTGTCGACGAAAGTCGATGATGCCATGCTCGAGAAATATGTTAAGGCGGGTCTCCTTGACAGTAAGGAGACTATCGGTTAGGGAACCGCCCCGGGCGAGCTGATTCCCAACCCCCCTCCAGGAGAAGTAGTGATCTTCACCGACTATCTTGAGCGTGGATTCAAGCCGCCTGGGTCAAGGTTTTTCCGGGACGTCTTGCATTTTCTCAACCTCCATCCTCAAGACCTAGGACCCAATTCCATCAGCAATTTATGCCAGTTCGAGGTCTTCTGTGAAGTGTATTTGCAGAGAGAACCCATGATCCCCTGTTCTGGAACTTCTTCCACTTAAACCACTAGACCGAGTTCTCCAATGGTCCCAACCACGAGCTTGGAGGAGTTAACATCCAGAGACGCCGCGAGCGTGGATTCTCGGCAGTCCTTTTGCCCAGCCACCCCAAAGGATGGGCCGAGTCATGGTTCTATTACCGAGATACTTCTCCACCAAGCGAGAACCCTCTTCCGGGTTTCAGAGTAGACTGCTTGCCAATGGATTTCAAATTTCCTGACAAGCTCACCGAAGAAGAAGATCTGAAATTCCTGTACAACGACGGGCTCATCGGGATCGACCTGTTCTGCTGCTGGATAGAGTGGAATATCGTTCCCTTGAGCCGCTGCGGCGGGTTGATGTATGATTATGATGGCACTTTATAGCATCCACAATGCGCCAGTCGCCACCAGCTTTCAGAGAGCGAAATCGTCGGCGTCATCAAAAAATTGACCGGCGAGTCTCTGGAAGAGTGTGCCAAGATCGGCCTTAAAGGCTTCTGCCGTGCCAATCCGGTGCCACCAGTAAGAATCTAAGCCGCCACTTGTCTTGTTTATACTTAGCAACCTTCGTGGTTAAAGACCTGCCTCTGTTTATCAGAAAACCGATATGTTTTGGCGGAGGGGTCCCAAAACCGCCCCCAAAGTCCGCCAAGGTGCCAACCAAGAAGAAGAAGACGGTGAGTAGGAAGAAAACCACCACAAACGATTCATCTTTTGTTGGCGACTCTCATGCAGATGAGGCACATTCTGAGGTGAGGCTTTTTCCTTGTCCCTTCTCTATATGTTCCGACTTAAGCTTATACCATATGTATTTACATGTAGGGTGATGACGATGAGAGCAAGAATGATGCAGTCGAGGTAATTTCCATTTCTTCCGACTCACCTTCTTCTTCCCCTAGACCAGCCAGGCGGATCTGCGGAAAAGTGCCCATATCTCATCCTCATGCTTATATGGACCCTGATTTCCTTTTGAAGAAAGCAAGATTCACCCCCTCTCGCAAGACCCGCAGTTGCTCTGGCCACTTGGTCACTGGACTGCCCGAGAAGACGATCGGTCGGAAACGAACCAGTGAGGTACACCTTTGTCTTGTTATATCTTTTGCCGTGTGAAATATAACCCGCCATTTTTGTGACCTTCAAGTCTTTGTCCTGTCAGACTTCTCCTCCCACATCTGGCGACTCGGCCATCTCTGCTCTCCCGCCGATGGTTCATGTACAAGGGTAAGTCTTCTCTGTTAACCCAAGCTTTCTAAACAATAACATGTGCTTTTAACCTTGGCGCTTTATCGCAGGGCACAAGCAAAGAAGAGGAAAACCGGCGACTCTCCTTCTGCACACCAAACATCTGATGCCTTAGGCACGGACACATCTGTTCCTGAGGCTGAAGAGGAGCAAAAGGCAGCTTGCGACATTCCTGCAGGCGATATTCCCGACGCCCGGGATGACTCGCCCATCATTTTGAAAGAGACCGCTGGCCAGTGTAACCCGCCAAGCCCTCTCAAGGCGACCGACGATCCAGACGTCGTGGTTACCGGCTTTGGCTACTCTACTCCCCCAACTGCCGTACTCTCCAAACATACTTCAAAGGCAAGTCGCCTTTCCCCTGATGGCGACGCAGAGCCCCTCAAACTCCCCCAATACGAGAAGCTAGAATTCGACCAACTATGCTCCGGCTTCACAACTCATCTGGAGAAGGATTTTGAGCTGAACAAAAGCCTGCTCCACCTTATGAGGACAAAACACGAGGTATGTGGATGTATCTCCCTATACTCATTAGCCTTCCAAGGGTCGGGTCATCTTTTTTGAAGATGAGCCGGGTCTTCTCATTTAGAAAACTTCAACCTGTAGCCCCCAAGGGCCGGGTCATCTTTTTAGAAGATGAGCCGGGTCTTGCATTAGAAAACTTCAACTTGTAGCCCCCAAGGGCCGGGTCATCTTTTTAGAAGATGAGCCGGGTCTTGCATTAGAAAACTTCAACCTGTAACCCCCAAGGGTCGGGTAATCTTTTTTGAAGATGAGCCGGGTCTTGCATTAGAAAACTTCAACCTGTAGCCCCCAAGGGACGGGTCATCTTTTTAGAAGATGAGCCGGGTCTTGCATTAGAAAACTTCAACCTGTAGCCCCCATGGGCCGGGTCATCTTTTTAGAAGATGAGCCGGGTCTTGTGTGTGGTATGACTTTTTGATAAAAAATCATACATTAGCCCCCAAGTGTCAGGAGTATTGCTTGCAAAAATTCTGAGACTTGTCCCCCCCGAATATTATGTGCAGGAATCTATGGCCGAGAGTGAGCCGGTGGTAGCCGACTTGAAGAAAGACTTGGCTGGTCAAGAGGACACTTACTCTGGGATGGAACCCAAATTCCGCTTGCTGCAGGCCGACTTAGAAAAAATGAAGGCTGACCATAAATTTTTTGAGAAGAAAGCCAATGCCGACCAAGCCGCCATCTTGAAACGTGCTCAGCAAGCAGAAGAGAAGTTGGAAGCCGCCCAACAGGAGCTGACTGGCTTAAAAAAGCATGTGTCCAATATGACAGTCACCATGTTTGGTAAGCTTGACCGTTGAATTCTTTTGACTAACCAGGTTGGGATCAAAAATCATCAAATATTTATGTCCCTTTTGCACGCGCCCGAGCTGTCAAGCTACCAGACGACTGCATGACTAAATTGAGGGCCATATACACCTTTGCTGAGCAGCTGTACACCAAAGGCGTGTTATCAATCAAGACAGTGATGGGAAGTAAAGAACCGACAATGACCATCAAGCAAATGCTCGGCTTCTTGTCCACGCTGCCTCCTCAAATAGAAGAATTAAAGTGTAGCGAACCGACTCAAAACGAGTCAAGCCTCTGTGTATTTGTGCAATCCCTGGATCAGTATGCTGGCACACACAGGACATCAATGTATATATCAAAGTGCAATCACATGTAATAACCTAAAACTGATATATACCTTAAAATCTCAGCGGAAACAATCAAGGGAGTGGAGTCCCAAATAACACCAACGACAGGTTGAGTGCGGACCGTAACCCTAAATCGTACTCTTACTCGTTGAAGAAAGTATGTGCAACATAAGAAGTTGTATCTGTGTAGGTTAGCATATTGAATATGCCGGCAAGTCACAAAAGAGAGAGGTAAAATATCATCATACTATATGCGTATATGGCAGGTGGGGCTGTAAGTTTTTAGCGGAAAGCAAAGTTTTCTCCTACAACAAGAGAGGGCTAAAATCAAAAATATTACTACATGGTTGGTTGTTAATGAGATGGTTCCACCAACCAATTCTCATACCCAAGTTAATATTACCCACATCAATAATAAATGGTGTTGAGAATTCCTGATAGTTTCAGTTCCTTTGCCTCAAGTTGTCCATGACCGTGGACACGGCTAATCGATTAGGTTTGAGTACTCTGTAGAGTTTTGCACACGTTCCCCACAAGATTTGATCGCCTCCATGTATGTCCTCGCACTTCAGGGTGTTTGAAGACCGGATGATCAAAACATGGTCTTTCAACGGGTTCCTCTGATCCTGTGTCGGTGCCCATCCAATCCTACCGTTCTTCTACATCTCGTAGCACCGCCTATCCAGAGTCACCACGTTGTCCAACCAAGCGAGAGCCCATAATGACTTGTGGCTGTGCAGGTAAGCCTTGGGTCTTCAAAATATACATCCGTCTCTTTGAGCCTGGGTGAAGCTTTCCGCAAGATGTCATGGCGCTTCCCTATGCATCCCGGGTCGTCCACTGGTTTCTCCAGGGAGCCCATCTAAACCGTCCTTCACCTAGAGGTATATTTCGTTCTGAGGTCTTGCAAGTCTTGGAGTTCTTGAGGTCTTGATTATTAAGTTCTCACATCACTCATAGTAAACACTCAACCAAAACCTCGTCTACTAGGAGCATAGCATAATAACGTCCCGACCAAAGTAACAAGGGGGTGGGTGCCTACCACATGATACTACATCAAGATTCCAAAAATTCCAAGTACCTACTTTGCATGCAATTGGGTGAAGAAAGGTAGAACTACAATGCATAAAAAACATAGGTAATAATATGATCAACGTGACTTGCCTGGTATTACTTGATGAAGATAGTCACTCCCATAATCCTGATAATTCTACTCGTCACACTCCGAGCAATCTATCATAAATGAATATCATTCAATAAACATTCATGCCAAAAGGAAGAACCAAAAGATCATAAGAACAAAACATGTCTTGGTGCAAAATAACTACATACCAAGATTTAGTAAGAAAAGATAGGGCCTTATGGTGTAGTAAAAGGAAAGGTGAAAGGGGTCATCTCAAAAGAGTCAAAGGATGATCAACTATCGCTATATAAGCTCGACTTGCATACACTATGGGAGATGATAAAAAATATTGAGAGAACAACATGAATGTTGTTTGACAAATAGTATAAGACATAAGAATTTATTTGTAGAAAGAATTTCTTGAAATGGAGCACTACAACTACAACACAAGTTATAGAAAATTGAAGTATGAATTGAATTTGCATTCAGAAGGTCAAAAGAAGTTGAAATTAAGTACGATGGTTATGTACAAAAATATATGGCATGAGTATTTAGGGATAAAAGGAATCAATTGAAAAGGTGTTACGATTTGCAAGATAAGATCAAATGAATGTTCGAATACAAATTTGAATCGCTCAAATTTGTAAGGTTCAAAGGTCGAAACTAATGATGCTACTGGATATAGGAGATCAATATGAACATGTAGAAAAATAATAATTACTAGATTTGAAATAGCGGATTAAAATATACAAATACTTCAATATAACATTGAATCGGCTTAGAATGATGTGAACACTTTTGGGCACTAATAGATAAATCTTATTTGATCAAAATTAGAAGTTGAAAAGTTAAAACTAATGGTACAAACGGGAAGATTACTTTGATACGAATCCGACGCAATTGGGTTCATCTAAAATGGAGCTACGGATAAAGAGATATGATCAAAATAAGTTTGAATATCAGTGTGAACAAATTTCGAAATTTCAAAATTTCAAAAAGTTGATACGATAGGTTCACCGGATAGGTGGGATCAAGACGAAACTCTTGGCGTTGGTTTCATCTAATTCGGATAAACGAGTAAAAAGTTATGGCTATTTGAAAAATCAGGGCCAAGCTGTTTTACGGAAGAAAAATGCTATGTCGAGAAGAATTCTAGGACTAATGTGTAAATACAGAGACTAATTGATAAATCTAATTACTCTACCGTATACTAGTGTAGGAATACTAGTCTAGAAATAATAAACTACGGGAGTATAAAAGAAAAAAATACGAAGAGAAATAACTTTAGAATGCAGAGTAAGAATTAGTTCCAATAAGGAGACGACTTCGAGAAATCCCGCCGAAGAGAAGGGAATATTTTTATTTAATAAACCTAGTCAAACCAAAAGATGGATTTAACCCGAAATAGAGATTTTTGGATACTCCTATGGGTCTATATTTATAGGTGAAAAGAAGGTCTAAAGGTCAATAGCTAGGCAATGTGGGACCAAACATATACGTAAAGAGGAGAAAAGGAGGGACCAAATGCCCATGGGCCAAGTAAATTTCGGCCAGCCCACACGTAAGTCCGGCCAACCTTTTTTTTCTCGGATGAACAGTGTTTCCTGGTGAATAGTGCATTTTTTTTTTATTTTTTTGAAAATAAACAACGAAAACAAATATAAACGAAATTAAGAGAATATTTTATATAGGCATATTATATATCAAAATTTTCAGAATAAAATTTCTACAACATGGACATTTATTTTTCACAAAATAAGAACTTTATAAATTTTTTAAAAATTCAATAAAATTCAAATTTTGTCTTTAAAATTTTTGGCACTATTTTTTCCGACTTCTATTTTTTTGGGGGTGTCATGTTACCTCATCTCTTTCTTGCTTGGCAAGTATATTGTCAGGAAAATTTCTGTGGTTGAAATCTTATGCCAAAAATAAAAATAAAAATTCAAATCAAAACCAAAGGAAAATTCAAATGCCACATTCATTCAAATTCTTTATAGTTGAAGAAGTCATGTTATCTTCTCTCACTGATTTTAAATGGATGAATTTCAATTCAAAAGAAAAATGCGAAAGTCATTTTATTCCCTCTCATTCAAAAGTTTTAAAAAGTTTTAAATTTCACTCAAGTTTCAATCACTCAACAAACAAACTATCAATCTAGTAAATATTTTAACATACCAAAATTTGGGATGTTACAAACCTACCACACTTAAAATGAATCTCGTCCTCGAGATTCGAAGAGGCTAGAAAAAAATGTTAGGGTTTTGGAGGTCTTCTAACAAATCCAATCTCCTTCAAAGTGGGGTGCTACCACACTTAAAATGAGAGTAACTCGTCCCTCAAATTTTGACAATCCTCTCTAGTCTTGGCATCTGACTCCTCACATTCTTCATACTAACTCCTTTGGTGATGCTCTTCCGTTATACTCATAATGTTTTCCATCAAAACCGAGTGCTCTTTCGTTGATATAAGGTTCTTCCGTCACTGGGTCTTCTTAACTGACAAATTCCGTGACCATTCTAAGTAACCTATCGATGATTCTCATGGTGATCTACCATTTGTGGTTATCCTGTAGTGAGATGGGTCTTGGCTTCATCCTCACCGTAAAATTTCCTACGCATGACAACAATTGCCATGTACATGGGTCTTCATCATACCATTCTAAGGCTTAAACGGAAGCTTCAAAGAACGTCATCTCTCTCTATGGGTAAGTCTCTCAGATTTACCATTCTGAATAGCAAGAGAATGATAAGAGTAAGTCGTCATGGTGATTGATATGTCTCAAACGTATCTATAATTTTTGATGGTTTCACGCTGTTATCTTGTCTTCTTTGGTTGTTTTATGTACCTTTTATATCTTTTTTGGGACTAACTTATTAATTCAGTGCCAAGTGCCAGTTCCTGTTTTTCCGTGTTTTTGACTCTTTTCAGATCTGTTTTTGGAACGGAGTACAAACGGAAGAAAAACCCCAAAATGATTTTTCTCGAACGGAAGAAGACCACGGGCTTTTGGGCCAAGCCAGGTAGGCTCCAGGGAGCCCACAAGCCCCCACTCCGCCACCAGGGGGGAGGCGGCGGTGGGCAGGCTTGTGACCTCCCTGGCCGCCCCCTGACCTAGGTCTTTGGCCTATAAATTCCCAAATATTCCGCAAAGAATCAGGGGAGCCTCGAAACTACTTTTCCGCCGCCGCAAGCTTCCATTTCCGCGAGATCTCATCTGGAGACCCTTCCCGGCGCCCTGTCGGAGGGGACTTTGGAGTTGGAGGGCTTCATCATCATCATCATCGCCCCTCCAATGACTCGTGAGTAGTTCACTTCAGACCTATGGGTCCGTAGTTAGTAGCTAGATGGCTTCTTCTCTCTCTTGGATCTTCAATACAAAGTTCTCCACGATCTTCATGGAGATCTATCCGATGTAATCTTCTTTGGCGGTGTGTTTGTCGAGATCCGATGAATTGTGGATTTGTGATCAGATTATCTATGATATATATTTGAGTCTTTGCTGATTTCTTATATGCATGATTTGATATCCTTGTAAGTCTCTCCGAGTCCTGGGTTTTCTTTGGCCAACTAGATCTATGATTCTTGCAATGGGAGAAGTGCTTGGTTTTGGGTTCTACCATGTGGTGACCTTTCCCAGTGACAGTAGGGGCAGCGAGGCACACATCAAGTAGTTGCCATTAAGGGTAAAAAGATGGGTTTTTTATCATTGGTTTGAGATTATCCCTCTACATCATGTCATCTTGCTTACGGCGTTACTCTGTTCTTATGGACTTAATACACTAGATGCATGCTGGATAGCGGTCGACGTATGGAGTAATAGTAGTAGATGCAGAAAGTATCGGTCTACTTGTTTTCGACGTGATGCCTATAGATATAATCATTGCATAGATATCGTCACGACTTTGCGCGGTTCTATCAATTGCTCGACAGTAATTTGTTCACCCACCGTCTACTTGCTTTCATGAGAGAAGCCACTAGTAAACACTACGGCCCCCGGGTTTATTCACATCCATCGTTTACACCTCCGCTTTCACTTTGCTTTGTTACTTTGTTGCTTTTAGTTCTCACTTGGCAAACAATCTATAAGGGATTGACAACCCCTTCATAGCGTTGGGTGCAAGTTTTTGTGTTTGTGCAGGATCTTGAGATACTCCTCCACCGGATTGATACCTTGGTTCTCAAACTGAGGAAAATACTTACCTCTGCTGTGCTACATCATCCTTTCCGCTTTGAGGGAACACCAACGCAGAAGGATTCCTGCTGCCGTCGACACACAAATTTCTGGCGCCATTGGAAGGTCTTTTGTGCAGTAGCATAACGACATCAGAAGCATTTCTGGTGCCGTTGCTGGGGAGGAGAAATCAAGATCTATCCAAGTAGGTCTCACAAACTCTTCTTTTGCATTTACTTTTGTTGCCAGTTGCCTCTCGTTTTCCTCTCCCCCACTTCACATTTTCCGTTTTCATTTGCCTTTCTCCTTCTCCGTTTTCTTTTGCCCTTGCCGTTTTCCTTTGCCGGTTCTCTTGCTTGCTTGTGTGTTTGTTTGTTTGTTGAAGTCATCATGGCTGAAAACACCAAACTTTGCGTCTTCTCGAGCACTAATAATAATGATTTTATTAGTACTCCGATTGCTCCCGCCACTAGTGCGGAATCGTATGAAATCAACGCAGCTTTGCTGAATCTTGTTATTATAGAGCAATTCTCTGGCCTTCCTAGTGAAGATGCTGCATCCCATCTCAATACCTTCATTGAGCTTTGTGATATGCAAAAGAAAAGAGATGTGGATAATGACGTGATTAAGTTGAAACCTTTTCCTTTCTCGTTGCGAGATCGCGCAAAAACTTGGTTTTCTTCTTTGCCTAAAAATAGCATCGATTGTTGGGATAAGTGCAAAGATGCTTACATATCCAAGTATTTTCCGCCGGCTAAGATCATCTCCTTACGTAACGATATCATGAATTTCAAGCAACTTGATTATGAACACGTTGCACAATCTTGGGAGAGGATGAAGCTTATGATTAGAAATTGTCCCGCTCATGGCTTGAGTTTGTGGATGATTATACAAATCTTTTATGCTGGCTTGGATTTCGCTTCTCGCAATATCTTGGACTCCTCCTCAGGTGGAACATTCATGGAAATCACGTTAGGAGACGCTACAAAACTCCTAGACAATACCATGACCAACTACTCTCAGTGGCACACTGAAAGGTCGCCTGCTAGCAAAAAGGTGCACGCTATAGAAGAGATTAACTCGCTTAGTGCTAAGATGGACGAGTTGATGAATTTGGTTGCTAGTAGAAATGCTACCGTAGATCCTAATGACATGCCACTATCTTCTTTGATCGAGAGTAGCAACGCTAGTTTGGACGTGAATTTTGTTGGTAGGAACAATTTTGGCAACAACAATGCTTTTAGAGGAAACTATGTTCCTAGGCCTTTTCCTAGTAACTCGTCTAACAATTATGGCAATTCCTATGACAACACTTATGGAAATCACAACAAATTACCCTCTAATCTAGAGAGTAATATCAAAGAGTTCATCAAATCTCAAAAGATTTTCAATGCGTCCATAGAGGAAAAACTACTCAAAATAGACGATTTGGCTAAGAGCGTTGATAGGATGTCTTGTGATATTGATGCTTTGAAAGTTAGATGCGCTCCTCCCAAGGTCAACTTGGATGAAACTTTTAAAGCTATGCGTATCTCCATGAATGAGAGCAAAGAAAGAACCGCCCACATTCGCGCTAGACATGAATGGTTTAAAAGGGTGCGTTCTAGTGATGCAAATCACGAAGATCTTAAAGTGCTTGGTGTGTCTCCTCTTGAATATTTGTTTTCACGTGTCAAACCTACTTATGGAGGGGCTGGATATGAATCCACTTTGGTTGAAAAACACCCCAATGATTCGGAGTCCACCTATCTTGATGATAAAGGTGTGGAGAGTGGAGTAGAAGAAGTCAAAATTTTGGGTAGTAATGAAACTCCCACTTTGGATTTCAAGGAATTCAATTATGATAATTGCTCCTTATTTGAATGCATTTCTTTGATGCAATCCATTGCAAACTCTCCACATGCTTATAGCCAAAGTAAAGCCTTTACCACGCATATCGTAGATGCTATGATGAAATCTCTTCAAGAGAAGCTCGAACTAGAAGTCTCTATACCTAGAAAACTTCATGATGAGTGGGAACCTACTATCAAAATCAAGATCAAAAACTATGAGTGCAATGCTTTGTGTGATTTGGGTGCTAGTGTTTCCGCGATTCCAAAGTCTTTATCTGATATTCTTGTTTTTCATGAGATTGAAGAGTGTTCTCTTAATTTGCATCTTGCGGATTCTACTGTCAAGAAACCCATGGGGAGGATCGATGATGTTCTTATTGTTGCAAATAATAACTATGTACCCGTGGATTTCATTGTACTTGACATAGATTGCAATCCTTCATGTCCCATTATTCTTAGTAGACCTTTCCTAAGGACTATTGGTGCTATCATCGATATGAAGGAAGGGAATATTAGATTTCAATTTCCTTTAAAGAAGGGCATGGAGCACTTTCCTAGAAAGAAAATAAGATTGCCTTATGAATCTATGATGAGGGCTACCTATGGTTTGAGCACCAAAGATGACTATACGTGATTTCATCACCTTTCGCCTAACTAAGGGCGTTAAACAAAAGCGCTTGTTGGGAGGCAACCCAACGAATCTATCCTTTTTTCTTTCTGTTTTGTGTTTTCAACACTTTCATAATTCTGTTATGATTGTGTTTTTGTGTTTCCTTTTTGCGTTTGTGCCAAGCAAAACCGTTATGATTAGTCTTGGGGATGATCGTTTGGTCATGCTGGAAAAGACAGAAACTTTCTGCTCACGAAAATAATTTTCATTTTGTTTCTGTAAGAGCTTTTGAGTTTATTCTTTTTTGCTGCTGATTGCTACGCAAAGTATTCAGACTGTCGTAATTTTTCAGAATTTTTGAAGTACCAGAGGTATACGAAATATACAGATTGCTACAGACTGGTCTGCTGTTAACAGATTCTGTTTTTGTTGTGTTGGTTGCTTATTTTGATGAAACTATGGATAGTATCGGGGGGTATTAGCCATGGAAGATTGAAAGTACAGTAACTCAACATCAGCACAAGTACAATTTAAGTTTGCTTCAGTACCTAAGGAAGTGGTTGTTTGCTTTCTTGTACTAATGTTATCACGAGGTTCTGTTTAAGTTTCGTGTTGTGAAGTTTTCAAGTTTTGGGTGAAGTTCTTATGGACAAAGAGATAAAGAGTGGCAAGAGCTCATGCTTGGTGATGCCCAAGGCACCCAAGAGATTCAAGGATGCCGTAAAAGCCTAAGCTTGGGGATGCCCTGGGAAGGCATCCCCTCTCTCGTCTTCAATCCATCGGTAACGTTACTTGGGGCTATATTTTTATTCACCACATGTTATGTGTTTTTGCTTGGAGTGTCTTGTATCGTAGGAGTCTTTTATTTTTTGTTGTGTCACAATCATCCTTGCTGCACACATAGAGATAGAGACATGCGCACACCGTGATTTTGTCGAGCTTCACTTATATCTTTTGGTAGACAATTCAGCTCACATGTGCTTCACTTATATCTTTTGAGCTAGATACTTTTGCTCTATGTGCTTCCCTTATATCTTTTAGAGCATAGCGGTCCATGGCTTGCTAGTATCTATGCTTTGAAGGTAGTCTCAGAAGGGGTAGTTATCCAAAGGGATACGAAAACTTCCATCTTCATGTGCATTGAATAGTTAGAGAAGTTTGATTCATCTCAATTAGTTTTGAGTTGTGGTTATGGTAATATTGAAGTCATGCTAGTAAGGTGTTGTGGATCTAGAAATACTTGTGTTGAAGTTAGTGATTCCCGTAGCATGCACGTATGGTGAACCGCTATGTGATGAAATCTGAGCATGATTAGTATATTGATTGTCATCCTTTGCGTGGCGGTCGGGATCGCGCGATGGTTTATACCTACCAACCCTTCCCCTAGGAGTATGCGTTGAATGCTTTGTTTCGATTACTAATAAAACTTTTGCAACAAGTATATGAGTTATTCATGACTAATATTGAGTCCATGGTTTAGATGCACTTTCACCTTCCACCATCACTATCTTCTTAGTGCCGTGCAACTTTCGCCGGTGCACAAAACCCACCATTAGCCTCCCTCAAAACAGCCACCATACCTACCCACTATGGCTTTTTCAAAGTCATTCCGAGATATATTGCCATGCAACTACCACCATGACATGTGCCACCACATCTACAATGCCATTGCATGATCGTAAGATAGCTAACATGATGTTTCCATTGATGTCTATGCCATGCTAGATCATTGCCACGGTACACTACCGAAGGAATTCCATATAGAGTCATAGTTGCTCTAAGTTTTAAGTTGAAAGTGTGATGATCATCATTAATGGAGCATTGTCCCATGTGAGGAAATAAAAGAGGCCAAACAAGCCCACCAAAAAAAGAGGCCAAAGAGCCCACCAAATAAAAAAAATGAGAGAAAAAGAGAGAAGGGACAATGCTACCACTTTTTCCACACTTGTGCATATTAAGCACCATGATCTTCATGACTGAGAGTCTCTCGTTTTGTCACCACCATATAGCTAGTGGGAAATTTTCATTATATAACTTGGCTTGTATATTCCAATGATAGGCTTCCTCAAAATTGCCTTAGGTCTTCGTGAGCAAGCAAGTTGGATGCACACCTACTAGTTTTCTTTAAGAGCTTTCACATACTTGTAGCTCTAGTGCATCATTTGTATGGCAATCCCTACTCATTCACATTGATATCTATTGATGATCATCTCCACAGCTCATTGACATGCCTAGTTAATGTGACTATCTTCTCCTTTTTGTCTCGCAACCTCCACTACATTCCACACCATCTATAGTGCTATAACCATGGCTCACGCTCATGTATTGCGTGAGATTTGAAAAGGCTTGAGAAAGTAAAGGTGTGAAACAATTACTTGGCCAATACCGGGGTTGTGCATGATTTAAATTCGTTGTGCAATGATGATAGAGCATAGCCAGACTATATGCTTTTGTAGGGATAACTTTCTTTTGGCCTTGTTATTTTGAAAGTTCGTGATTACTTTGCTAGTTTGCTTGAGTTATTATTGTTTCCACATCAATAGCAAACTATTGTTTTGAATCTAATGGATCTGAACATTCACGTCACATAAGAGGAATTACAAAGGACACCTATGCTAGGTAGCATGAAAGCATCAAACATTCATTCTTATCACTTCCCTACTCAAGGACGAGCAAGAGTTAAGCTTGGGGATGCTTGATACGTCTCAAACGTATCTATAATTTTTGATGGTTTCACGCTGTTATCTTGTCTTCTTTGGTTGTTTTATGTACCTTTTATATCTTTTTTGGGACTAACTTATTAATTTAGTGCCAAGTGTCAGTTCCTGTTTTTTCCGTGTTTTTGACTCTTTTCAGATCTGATTTTGGAACGGAGTCCAAACGGAAGAAAAACCCCAAAATGATTTTTTCCCGAATGGAAGAAGACCAGGGGGCTTTTGGGCCAAGCCAGGTGGGCTCGAGGGAGCCCACAAGCCCCCACTCCGCCACCAGGGGGGAGGCGGCGGTGGGCAGGCTTGTGGCCTCCCTGGACGCCCCCTGACCTAGGTCTTTGGCCTATAAATTCCCAAATATTTCGCAAAAAATCAGGGGAGCCTCGAAAATACTATTCCGCCGTGGCAAGCTTCCGTTTCCGCGAGATCTCATCTGGAGACCCTTCCCGGCGCCCTGCCGGAGGGGACTTTGGAGTTGGAGGGCTTCTTCATCATCATCATCGCCCCTCCAATGACTCATGAGTAGTTCACTTCAGACCTACGGGTCCGTAGTTAGTAGCTAGATGGCTTCTTCTCTCTCTTGGATCTTCAATACTAAGTTCTCCATGATCTTCATGGAGATCTATCCGATGTAATCTTCTTTGGCGGTGTGTTTGTCGAGATCCGATGAATTGTGGATTTGTGATCAGATTATCTATGATATGTATTTGAGTCTTTGCTGATTTCTTATATGCATGATTTGATATCCTTGTAAGTTTCTCCGAGTCTTGGGTTTTGTTTGGCCAACTAGATATATGATTCTTGAAATGGGAGAAGTGCTTGGTTTTGGGTTCTACCATGTGGTGACCTTTCCCAGTGACAGTAGGGGCAGCAAGGCACACATCAAGTAGTTGCCATCAAGGGTAAAAAGATGGGTTTTTTTATCATTGGTTTGAGATTATCCCTCTACATCATGTCATCTTGCTTACGGCGTTACTCTGTTCTTATGGACTAAATACACTAGATGCATGCTGGATAGCGGTCGACGTGTGGAGTAATAGTAGTAGATGCAGAAAGTATCGGTCTACTTTTTTTGGATGTGTTGCCTATAGATATAATCATTGTATAGATATCGTCACGACTTTGTGCCGTTCTATCAATTGCTCGACAGTAATTTGTTCACCCACCGTCTACTTCCTTTCATGAGAGAAGCCACTAGTAAACACTACGGCCCTCGGGTCTATTCACATCCATCGTTTACACCTCCACTTTTACTTTGCTTTGTTACTTTGTTGCTTTCAGTTCTCACTCGGCAAACAATCTATAAGGGATTGACAACCCCTTCATCGCATTGGGTGCAAGTTTTTGTGTTTGTGCAGGATCTTGAGATACTCCTCCACCAGATTGATACCTTGGTTCTCAAACTAAGGGAAATACTTACCTCCGCTGTGCTACATCATCCTTTCCTCTTCGAGGGAACACCAACGCAGAAGGATTCCTGGTGCCATCGACACCCAAATTTCTAGCGCCATTGGAAGGTCTTTTGTGCAGTAGCATAACAGACATCAGTGATCAATCCATTCCGCACCCAAATCATTACTCTGTATTAGGTTTAGCGAATCTCGTATTCTAACACTCGGGCATCCTCACAAGTGTTGCAGAATTTCTCTTGTCCACGAATGAAGTTCGGATAATCCATTGATTCTGTAAGCTGAACAAAACATCTATCGTAACTTCACAACTCTCAGGTTTTTCGTATGCTCCTAAGAAAAACGTTTGTTGATCCATCATAGCTTATCCCTTCATGCTCTTAGGATAACCTTCATGAAAATCTTGAGATGCATCCTTGGTACCGGTTGTATTCCTTGAACTCATTTTCCTTTCCATTGGTCTGTGTACCAATAAAAGTGTTTGTTCCTCATAATAATTCCTTCATTTTATCCTCATTCTATTCTCAAAATTCCACTTGAAAAGTACTTGGTTACAAATGTTGTCACCCACATAGTTTGATATGATCCAACATTTCCTTCGACTGTATTCAGTTGGTTTGGCTTCTTGGTATGCACGGTACATTCCTACTCATTGGATCCTGTGGGTTTACCGATTACTACCACACTTAAAATGAAATATAATCATGCCTACATAGACCATATTTTCTCATATCCTCGAAAATGAACAGATATATTTGTACATGAAGCAACAACTCTTACAATTCAACATAAGGAATCATGACACAATAAATTACATTGATTCATGAAGTTATTAAAATCTCTCAGGCGTTTGTTACAAAATTTAACTCCATAATCTCATGATAACAAGAGGGCTTCATGTTACACTTATGCCATTGTCAAAACTTAACTACTCCATTTTAGCTTTCTTCCCATGTGGACATTTAGTAGCATAATGTCCTGCTTCCTTGCAATGAAAACAAATGAGTTCTGACAAGTCTCGGGGCTTCTTGGTGTTTGCTATTACTCCTTGGTTTTCCTGCTTCCTTCTTGGGCACATATCGTTGTAGTGGCCAAATTCCTTACACTTGAAACATCTGATATGATTCAGGTCTTTATGTGTCGGAATTTGACTCTGGCTGGTGTACTTTGTCTTCTTTCCGGACTGCTTCATTCTAGTTAGTACTTCCGTTTCAAATGGATCCAACTCTACTTTTTCTGTCGGGAAGTATCCCAGATATTTATGGCTTTCCTTCGTGCATTCTCTAAGAAATGTCCTTATTCTCCACATGAGTAGTAGGCATTGGAGAAAAATTTGGTTAGGCTTTGTCCATTAGGGTCTTCTATATTTTCCTTCATCACAGGTTCTACTAGAATCTTCTTCTTGAGGGTTTCCTTCATTGCTTCTTTCTGCTGCTTGACAACTTGTTGCACCTTGGGGTAAATGTGACACTGAGATGGGTAGTGGGTGGTTCCTTCACACAAGAAGCAAGTCACCTGACTAGTGGGGCATTCCTCCGCTGGATGATTTTCTTCACAATGGGTACATCCATCCTTGTGTTCTTCCTGGGTGTGTCCTATTTCTCCACAGATCTTGCATGCACAAGGCTTCTTCATCGGGCTTTCATAGCACCTTTGAATAAGACGGGATCTTAACAGAGTCTTCTTGAATTCGTCCCAAGTTTCTGCTCCACTAAATCCTTGTATGGCATGATTCATTTTCCACCAGATAGCAGCACTTTGGGTAAAGTACTGAAGAGTGTGTGCCACTTCATACTTCCTTGAAATCAAATTGCTCCCGAAGTGGTTCTCCATGTTCTGAATCCATATTTCAGCTTCCAGCTGGGTCATTGGTCCAGAGATTATAAGTCCAGCTTCATTTGCCATCTATTGGTTCCAAGGTTTTGGGGATGAGACGGGTAAGAGAGAGAGAGGGAAAGAGGGAGATACACACAATATAAACAATACTTTTGAGAATAGGTTTATTTGTGGATGTGGGAAAACACACACAAATGACGGCTCACAAATCATCGTATCTAACGTGGGTATATAACAGGGGTTTAGACTTCTAATGGACACAGAAATATTGGAATGCTTCAGGGTCTTCGAATTCTTTGGGTCTTCAGAGTCTTCAGTTGGTGCAGCTTCAATTCTTGAAATTCATGGTGAAATCCTCTTTACTTTGAAGAGGGACTCAATTGATCCTTCATGTGGTCAAAGGGGAAAGGGTATTGTCTAACTATTTGAGGTGAGAGAGAACATTTGATGAAATGAGAAGAGATGAGAAGTAAAGGATGTTCTTAAAAATAATTTTTTTGAGAGATCCTTTCCTAATGGATTTCCAATTTTCTAAGGTCACGTCCTACAACCAACATGTGCTCTGATACCATATCTAGCGACCCGACTCAAAACGAGTCAAGCCTCTGTGTATCTGTGCCATCCCTGGATCAGTATGCTGGCACACACAGTACATCAATGTATATATCAAAGTGCAATCACATGTAATAACGTAAAACTGATATATACCTTAAAATCTCAGCGGAAATAGTCAAGGGAGTGGAGTCCCAAATAACACCAATGACAGGTTGAGTGCGGACCGTAACCCTGAATCGTACTCTTACTCGTCGAAGAAAGTATGTGCAACATAAGACGTTGCAGCCGTGTAGGTCAGCATATTGAATATGCCGACAAGTCACAAAAGAGAGAGGTAAAATATCATCTATATTATATGCGTATATGGTAGGTGGGGGTGTAAGTTTTTAGCGGAAAGCAAAGTTTTCTCCTACAACAAGAGAGGGCTAAAATCAAAAATATTACTACATGGTTGGTTGTTAATGAGATGGTTCCACCAACCAATTCTCATACCCAAGTTAATATTATCCACATTAATAATAAATGGTGTTGAGAATTCCTGATAGTTTTAGTTCCTTTGGCTCAAGTTGTCCATGACCGTGGACACGGCTAATCGATTAGGTTTGAGTACTCTCCAGAGTTTTGCACACGTTCCCCACAAGATTTGATCGCCTCCGTGTATGTCCTCACACTTCAGGGTGTTTGAAGACCGGATGGTCAAAACATGGTCTTTCAACGGGTTCCTCTCATCCTCTGTCGGTGCGCATCCAATCCTACTGTTCTTCTACATCTCGTTGCACTGCATGTCCAGAGTCACAACGTTGTCCAACCAAGCCAGAGCCCATAATGACTTGTGGCTGTGCAGGTAAGCCTTGGGTCTGGAAAATATCCGTCCGTCTCTTTGAGCCTGGGTGAATCTTTCCGCAATAAGTCATGGCGCTTCCCCATGCATCCCGGGTCATCCACTGGTTTCTCCAGGGAGCCCATCTAAACCGTCCTTCACCTAGAGGTATATTTCGTTCTGAGGTCTTGCAAGTCTTGGAGTTCTTCAGGTCTTGATTAGTAAGTTCTCACAACACTCATAGTAAACACTCAACCAAAACCCCGTCTACTAGGAGCATAGCATAATAACGTCCCGACCAAAGTAACAAGGGGGTGGGTGCCTACCACATGATACTACATCAAGATTCCAAAATTTCCAAGTACCTACTTTGCATGCAATTGGGTGAAGAAAGGTAGAACTACAATGCATATAAAACATAGGTAATAATATGATCAACGCGACTTGCCTGGTATTACTTGATGAAGATAGTCACTCCCATAATCCTGATAATTCTACTCGTCACACTCCGAGCAATCTATCATAAATGAATAGCATTCAATAAACATTCATGCCAAAAGGAAGAACCAAAAGATCATAAGAACAAAACATGTCTTGGTGCAAAATAACAACATACCAAGATTTAATAAGAAAAGATAGGGCCTTATGGTGTTGTAAAAGGAAGGGTGAAAGGGGTCAACTCAAAAGAGTCAAAGGATGATCAACTATCGCTATATAAGCTCGACTTGCATACACTATGGGAGATGATCAAAAATATTGAGAGAACAACATGAATGTTGTTTGACAAATAGTATAAGACATAAGAATTTATTTGTAGAAAGAATTTCTTGAAATGGAGCACTACAACTACAACACAAGTTATAGCAAATTGAAGTATGAATTGAATTTGCATTCAGAAGGTCAAAAGAAGTTGAACTGAAGTACGATGGTTATGTACAAAAATATATGACATGAGTATTTAGGGGTAAAAGGAATCAATTGAAAATGTGTTACGATTTGCAAGATAAGATCAAATGAATGTTCGAATACAAATTTGAATCGCTCAAATTTGTAAGGTTCAAAGGTTGAAACTAATGATGCTACTCGATATAGGATATCAATATGAACATGTAGAAAAATAATAATTACTAGATTTGAAATAGCGGATCAAAAGAGAAAAATACTTCAATATAACATTGAATCGTCTTAGAATGATGTGAACACTTTTGGGCACTAATAGATAAATCTGATTTGATCAAAATTAGAAGTTGAAAAGTTAAAACTAATGGTACAAACGGGAAGATTACTTTGATACGAATCCGACGCAATTGGGTTCATCTAAAACGGAGCTACGGATGAAAAGATATGATCAAAAGAAGTTTGAATAGCAGTGTGAACAAATTTCGAAATTTGAAAATTTCAAAAAGTTGATACGATAGGTTCACCGGATAGGTGGGATCAAGACGAAACTCTAGGTGTTGGTTTCATCTAATTCGGATAAACGAGTAAAAAGTTATAGCTATTTGAAAAATTAGGGCCAAGCTGTTTTACGGAAGAAAAATGCTATGTCGAGAAGAATTCTAGGACTAATGTGTAAATACAGAGACTAATTGATAAATATAATTACTCTACCGTATACTAGTGTAGGAATACTAGTCTAGAAATAATAAACTACGGGAGTATAAAAGAAAAAAATACGAAGAGAAATACCTTTAGAATGCAGAGTAAGAATTAATTCCAATAAGGAGACGACTTCGAGAAATCCCGCCGAAGAGAAGGGAATATTTTTATTTAATAAACCTAGTCAAACCGAAAGATTGATTTAACCCAAAATAGATGATTTTTGGATGCTCATGTTGGTCTATATTTATAGGTGGAAAGAAGGTCTAAAGGTCAATAGTTAGCCAATGTGGGACTAAACATATACGTAAAGAGGAGAAAAGGAGGGACCAAATGCCCATGGGCCAAGTAAATTTCGGCGAGCCCACAGGCAAGTCCGGCCAGCCCCTTTTTTTTCTCGGATGAACAGTGTTTCCTGGTGAATAGTGCCTTTTTTTGAAAATAAACAACGAAAACAAATATAAACGAAATAGTCGAGGAGATAGTCGCCGGCTACCCTGAGTTGAAGGTCGATGGGTCAGAATTCACCGAGGTGGATTATGAGCAGACCATCGTAGAATCTCGCTATGCGGCGACTCAACTGGCGGACAGTTTGGATCTGAAGAAGTATCATGCCGCCTATGCTGAAAACAAAAAGAAGGTGACGCCTCCTTCATATCAAATTGCTAGCCTGGTTCCCAGCCGCCCCAAGAATCCTTTTAATCTTGACTTGGACCTGTCTCACTTCCTGACTGAGGAAGGCGAGTTCATTGCCTTGTCCAAGTGCAACTGGAAGCTGGGCGACTTGCGAATTGAAGGCGGAGAAAGCTCAAGGCAAGGCGACTCGGCGGCGGCCTGACTCGCCCATGAATCCTTCCTTTGCTGGGGAATGATACCCATTCTGGCCGTGCGAGCCATGTAATTTCTCTTGCTAGTGTGTGTGTAACACCAAACATGCCGTATTGTCTTTTGGATAGAACCATTTGTAATCCTTGAATCCTATGCATGACTCTCCTGCAACCCTTTGGTGAACCAAGGAATGTCTCCATTTTTTCCCTGGTGTGTTTAAAAACAACAGCAGCCGAGTCAGTAAAGTTACGGCCAGGAATAAACCAACCCCCTGGATCATGGCAAAAGATAGATTAGCCCCCGGGTTATGACGAGAAATATGATCCAGGGTGAGTTATAATCAAAGCCGGCTCAAAGTAAAAAAATTCATCGACTCACTGAGTTTCGATAGGATAAGACGAGTTTGCAAAACTCTAGTGTTACCCTTAGGAAGCTTTGTAAAAAAAGCTTTGTTATTTTTAGACCGGCTGATCAGGCGCGAGTCAAGCTTCTGTGAAGCAGGTTCAATGAACCAATGGTTTCTCTATTTTCCATGTGTGACTCTGGCCGGTACCTTTTATGTTTTAACCAAGGCGAGTTCAGGATCCAAATAACGGATTGACTCGCCTCGAGTTCAACACATAGTCCAGTATAACCATTTGTAATGCGGTAATTTTTCGCTTGCCAAGAGGGTATTCAGGCTAAACTCAATGAGTGGAAGCCCCCGAGTGACTTATGGTTGAGGAAGAAACCAGGCATAGGATTACAGAAGCGTATACGCTCTTACTGCAAAACAACTTGGGGACTTGTAGCCCCCAAGTAAGCCGGCTTACTTCTCAAAAACCATATAAGGCGCCTATGTTTGAATCGTGCAACATGGCAACTTTGGTCCTCTTTGGCTTACCAGTATCCAGTTTTGAAATAAGTGCTGCGTGGCGACTTATGCTCTTTGATACTGATAGCGTCCATGTTTGGGCGACTTATAGAACAATAAAGACTCATGCTTTCAAAAGCTGAAACGACAAAGGACCCAGAAATTTGTGGGTGCCGGCTTTATTGCTTTCATAATTTATGGATTACAAAAAGCTTGATAAAAGAAAGAAAGGGAGCTCATGGCTCTATGTATAGTAAGGCCGCAGATGGGCTATGTTCCAGGGGCGAGTTGTCTCAACCTCCGTAGTTGGCCGATCCGGACGAAGATCCATCAAATAGTATGAGCCGTTCCGAAGATTCTTGCTAACGACAAACGGTCCCTCCCATGGAGGTGACACCTTGTGCATACCGGTATGATCATGAATCAAATGGAGCACTAAGTCGCCTTCTTGGAAAGCTCGGCTCTTGACCTGGCGGCTACGGTAACGGCGTAAGTCCTGTTGGTAGATCGCCGACCATGACGCGACCAAATCACGTTCCTCCTCCAAGGCGTCCAACGAGTCTTGTCGCGCCGACTCGTTGTCCTACTCCACATAAGAGGAAACTCGTGGGGAATCGTGTTTGATGTCACTTGGTAACACTGCCTCCGCCCCGTAGACCAAAAAGAAGGGAGTAAAACCCGTGGAGCGGTTTGGAGTCGTCCTGATACTCCACATAACTGATGGTAACTCCTCGACCCAACATCCTGGCGTGCGTTCCAAAGGTACCATGAGTCGAGGCTTGATCCCTCGTAATATTTCCTGTTTCGCCCTCTCCGCCTCTCCATTAGACTGAGGGTGCGCCACCGCGGAAACATCAAGTCAGATATGCTCTCGTGAGCAGAACTCTTGCATTGCACCTTTGGAGATGTTAGTACCAGTGTCTGTGATGATACTATGTGGATATCCGAACCGGAAGATTAGCTTTTTCAAGAATTTCACGGCCGTATCAGCGTCACAACTGCTAACAGGTTCTGCTTCCACCCATTTGGTAAATTTGTCAACCGCCACCAGCAGATGAGTCTTTTTATTACAAGACATTTTGAAAGGGCCGACCATATCAAGCCCCCAGACTACAAACGGCCAAGTGATTGGTATCATCCGCAACTCGTGAGCAGGTATATGCATCTGACGTCCAAACTTTTGGGAGCCATCACATCGGCGAACGATATCCTCCGTGTGTGCGTGAGCCGTCAACCAATAAAACCCATGACTGAAGGCTTTAGAAACCAAGGATCGGGATCCAGCATGATGACCACAGTCGCCCGCATGAATCTCATTGAGGATCATACAACATTCCTCAGAAGAAACACATCTTTGAAATGCCCATGAGGTGCTTCCCTATGTAACTCACCATTGTGTATGACCATAGATTTGCACCGGCGGACAACTTGGCGAGCTAGCAGCTCGTCGGCACGTAACTCGCCTCTGGTGAGATACGCCTTGTAGGGAATCGCCCAGTCCGGAGTACCGTGAAGAGCCGCCACGAGTTGAGATTCGGGGTCTGGTATCGCCAGGTCTTCTTCCGAAGGCAGTTTTACTAAAGGGTTATATAATATATCCAAAAAGACATTGCAGGGAACCGTCTTACGCTACGAACCAAGGCGGGAAAGAGCGTCCGCTGCTTCGTTAAGCCATCGATCGATGTGATCCACTTGATAGCCACTGAAATGACCCGCCACATCTGACACAGCCCGTCTGTAAGCCGCCATCAAAGGGTCTCGTGAATCCCAAGTGCCAGAAACCCGCTGCGCCACCAGATCGGAATCGCCCAAGCATCTCACTCTCGTGAGGTTCATCTCCTTGGCGAGTCGCAAACCATGAAGCAGAGCTTCGTATTCTGCTCCATTCTTAGTACATGGAAACATGAGTTGGAGGACATAGCAAAACTTGTCACCGTGAGGCAAAGTTATCTGTCGTGGGTATAAGTCTGACAGTAGACGTATGGGGTACGAAAGGATGGGCAGAGCCTTAGCTATGGCGAGGTTGTATGAGTTCGGGCCCCTCTATGGTGGAGGTAAAAGCCCTACGTCTCAGTGCTCTTGGGAGCTTGATGTCGAGTGGAATATGGATTACAGTGAATTGCCAACCCCTGCACCAGTGGAGAAGGGCGACTTATATAGAGTACGTTGCCCTTCACAACGGTTCGGTGCACAGGGGTGGAGTAGTGGTGATTAAATGTCTACGTTACAGGTAATGTATGCCTTAAATGCTAATAAAGGTACATGAAAACGTATGACCATTGCCCTCCAAGGGGGGTTACGATGTATAGAGTGGAATCCAGTCGGTAAGTTTGATACGCTCCGAATGCTCATTTCCGACTTGATGATGGAGGGATCATCACCGACTGGATGAAGGGAAGTCCTTATTTCAGTCGGAACTGACTAAGGGCCTTGTCCCTTATGAAGGGTAGTCCTTGGGTAGGACCTATAGGGCAGGCCTATGACCCTACCCTAGGACTATAACCCCATTATTAGTCCCCGAATGGATTGGGGTTGGAACGACGAAGCAACGCTTGGAGTACGGACCTGACTGTTATGGATGCGACTTTGGCGTTGTTTGCCTCGATCCATTTTATCCTCTTGACCAGTGATCCGAGTGGATATATCTGTGAAACGAACCGTCAGAAACCGAGTGCTTCCGTGGAATCTTTTGACGTGACCGGTCAACTGACAGCGGCGGATTTTCTCGGATCCTCAAATTTCGGTTGCTGCGCGCTCAGCGGGGATGACGACATCATCATCGAGTAGTATCTGCCGCCTCGATTTCTGCGCCTTCATCTCCTGCACTAATATCGCAGCAACCGGTCGGGGGATAAGATTTCGGGGCCACCTGCTAGTGACCCAGTCGGAACCTTATTTAAACCTCCCCGGCGAGGCTTTCTCGTTGCACTCGCCAGATAGTTAGCACTCGCCCCGATTCTCCCGTGACTTCCTGCGCATCCCAAGCTCCTTCCTTCCCCTCCTCCCCCGCGGATCTGCAGCCTCCACCATGACAAAGGGGCAGACGAGCAAGCTCGAGGCGTGGAAGAAGAAGAAGACAGCGGCTCCTGCTCAGCGGCGGCAGCGGGCGCTGCCGGCGGGTTGGATCCAGGGGGATTTCCTCCCCTCCACGGTGACGAAGAGCGACATGATGGAGCTGGTGGAGCAAGGCCTGATCGAGAACAAGTCGTGGAGGCTGCCGACGAAGGGCGAGACGGAGCCGACGCCTCGGGAGGATGAGCGCGTCTTGCTGCTCAGTCACGTGTACCGAGGCTTCTCTCTGCCTCCTCATCCCTTCTTCAGAGGTATAATGTACCACTTCGGGGCGCAGCTCCACCATTTTCCTCCCAACGCAATAGCTCATCTCTCTGCCTTCGTCGTGCTTTGCGAGTTTTTTATCGGTTGCCCTCCTCATTGGGGGCTCTTTAAGCACATTTTCTCTGCTAGATCCCAAACCATCAAAAGACTTAGCCAGTCGGATGACAAAACTCATCTCCTCCAGCTCTGCGGAGGCTTAGGCTTCCAGAAGAAAAGCAAAAGTAGCTATCCTGCTCTTTAGTTGTCTGAATCCGTTAGGAACTGGCAGTCGACTTGGTTCTACTGCCAGGACATCGCTTGTCCGAATGCCGCAACTGGACTGCCCCCTTTCAGCTTAGACCGACCGGCTCCGCCTAGGTAGCTTGCGCTCACGAAGATGGAAAAGATCCAGATTCAGCCTCTGGTCGACGCGCTGGTAGATGTTGTCCCCAAGGGAGTCACCCACATAGATTTGCTGGAGATTTTTCTAGGTCGGCGTATCCATCCCCTGCAAGCTCGACACCACGCCATGTGACACTACACGGGGCCTGAGGACTCCACTCGGACTCATCCCGAGTGCGTGACCGGGGAGGTTGTGGTGGCGTGGGTCCGCACCATCACAGGTGCCTGCGATAACCCCATAGGAGCCCGGCGAGTGAAGCCCTTCCGCACGGACAACCCTCCTCCGAATGAGGTGAGTATAACTTGTCGAGTGCTGATAGTTGTCTTAGATTCATCGCTTTTTCTTGTATCACTGTCTGACGCCTGATGTTTTCGACTCTATCTCGTGCAGGCGTTGACCAACTGGTTTTATCCCGTCTCGAATGGGAACCCAGCTGAGGAAGAGGAAGGCAGCCAGGAGGGCAGCGTGGAGAGCTTCGAGTACGTCTCCAACAGTGGGGCGACGGAGGAGGAGTCCGAGGAGGAGGAGGGGGAAGATGAGGAGCAGAGCGCGCCACCACCACCACCAGAGCCTCGAACTAAGCGCCCCCACGAACCTGTGGCTCCGTCGGCTCCCCCAGCGGCTCCGAGTGCCCCGCCAGCTCCTCTCGTGGTTCCGGATGCTTTGCCAGCTACTCTCATGGCTCCGAGTGCCTTGCCAGCTACTCCCGTGGCTCCGAGTGCTCGGAGCACAAAGAGGACTAGGGACGCTGCTGCTGAGCCCGCGGGCCAACCTCCCAAGGTGGATAAACCGAGTGGATCCAAACCTCGGAAGGCTTTGCCTCGGATGAGGATCGCCGTTCCCGTTGCCTCAACGTAAGTGCCTTGTTCTCCTATCTTCTTTCAGTATTTGATTGAACCCATGTTTATTGGTCGAGTGGATTTTACTCGACAGAGCTGCTACCTCCGCCACTTCTCCGCCACGCCAGGAGGATGATCCCATGGATGCAGACAACATTGCCACATCCCAGCAAGGTACGTCGTGGCGACTCCGAGAGCTTACATTATTGTTCCACGAATTCTGTCTTTGTTCTTGTCTTTTTTCCTGTGGTCTCACGTTGTTCGGTCGGGCTTCCTTCAGAGGAGATTCATGTGGAGGAGGACGACCAGAAGAGGACCGAGCAGGCTGCGGTGCCTGTCCTTGAGGCTATTCCATCTGCTACTACTCCCGACATGGACGCGCCGCCAACCGAGACGATGCCGTCGACTGAAACGGCGCTCATCACTGCTGAACCGACTGGAGCAGGACTTGGGATGCCCAAGGAGTCTTTCGTGGTGCCAGGTCCGTCGACTGTCCATTACGATGCCCAACGCCTGCCGGAAGATCAGGTGGGAGCTGCCAAGGGGGCCATGGTGCATGTGGAGTTGATGGCGAATGATGCCAAGAGTGCGTACGACTCCATCGCGTCTGTGTACAAGCGAAGCTTGGAACTCCGGGACGATATCCGAGTAAGTGGGCTAGTAAGTATTTACTTTCCTCCTGTAACCCACTGGGTGTTTAAGCAATATACTCGTATGCAGTATGATTATTTTGCAGTGGGTTCACTCTTAGTGAACCCAGTGGGTGTAGTCCCCGAGACTTCTGTCGAGTGCTTGCACCCGCAGCTGTCTTTATATACATTTTCTCTAACTTGATCAGATCAAAACTAATCTTTTCGAATGTTACCGGTGGGGGCACTCCGAGTGCACCTACTGGAAGTAGTCTCCGAGAGTAACCTTACTCAGGTGGGGTAGTAGTAGCCTCATAGGCTTTTTTTTGGTATTTAGATCAATAGGGCGGACCTGTTTGAGCTTCATGGCAGTGGGGTCACTCTTGGTGAACCCACTAGGTGTAGTCCCCGAGGCCGCTGTCGACTGCTTGCGTCGGCAGGGGTCTGAAGAACTTTGAGCTTTTATTGTTTTCCTTGTTGAGTGTGTCTGATCTTCTCTTCGCGCTGATTTGCAGAAGACTTGCGAGATGGGATCAGCATACAACGCTCTGAAGGCTGAAAAGATTCAGCTTGCTGTGGAACTGGAGGCAGCTATTCATGATTTTGTTGGTGTGAAGGGCGCTCTGGCTGAACGAGAGAAAACCTTGGAGGTGTCCCGCGAGGAAAACAAGGCATTGGTGGCCAAAATGGAGAAAATGGGCAAACAAAGAACCGAGCTGATGGGACAGATGAAGGTGATGAACAGGCGGTGCATATCACAGGAGAAGTACGTCAGTGACTGGGCCAGGAAGATGATTGCGCTTCTCGGTGGTAAGTTCTGTTTTTCCGAGTGCTTCTTGACTGTCTATTGCATTCTGCGCTTACTTTCTGCTCGTCGTGTCTTTGCAGATTTTTGTATGGACGCTGAGGCTGAAGCAGCTGACGTTGAGCGGTCGGTTATTCCGAATGTTCCACTCGGCGACGACGCCAATCGAGACATGCTCCGAGCGCACATTCGCCTGGGCAAAGTGGGACCTTTCATCGGTCGACTGAGAGAGGTCGTCGGCCGAATCGACAAGGAGCTGTGGCCCGAAGACGAGTCCCGGCAAGAGATGGAAGGGTTGATGACTCGGCTGGAGGACGTCCCAAACCGAGTGTAGGCGTGGAAGAAATCTGCTGCTCGCTGTGGTGCAGACGTGGCGCTGTCGCTGGTCCGAGTGCACTACAAGGAGGCTCGCGAGGAGAAGCTGAAGGCGCTGCAGGTCGCCAACACCAAGAAGCTTCGATTCGAAGATTTCATGGAGACCTTCCTTGAGAGCGCCACTCGCATCGCAGACGGGATCGACCTCGACACGTTCGTGGAGCCTGCCAGTCCCAGTGCCAGTCCTGGTGATGCTTGAAAAAACTTTACCTCGGTATGCCGAGTGGATTTGTATCAAACTTTGGCCACTGCTATTGGCCGTCACATTCATGGTTCGGTGTGGATAAGCTTGATCTACACCGAACCGACTATCTTTAAACCAACTTTTAGCTGGAACCGAATATTTTGCTCTTCCTTTGCGAAAGAATTGTTGACACAATTTTGGCTCGTGGTTTTTGTTTGGCTTTTCTTCGTGAAGCCAATGGCAATCATGCAGAGCATGTAATTGTCAGTTGTCTTGACGTTTGCATGAGCCTCAAGGAGGGTGTGCTAAGCCTCCGAGTGGATCTCCAGGATACACTCGAAGGGAGTTGTTTACTTAGGCAATTCGGTATCGCAGCTAAGTCTTAAAGCGCGACCGTAAGGTCGCACTCGGAGCGAGTTGCTACTCATGTAATTGTCAGTTGTCTTGACATCTACATGAGTCTCAATGAGGGTCTGCTACTCATGTAATTGTCAGTTGTCTTGACATCTACATGAGCCTCAATGAGGGTTTGCTAAGCCTCCGAGTGGATCTCTAAGATACACTCGAAGGAAGCTGTTTACTTAGGCGATTCTTGATCGCAGAGAAGTCTCCGAGTGTGACGTTTAGTGCACACTCGGAGAAAGTTTGTACTTAAGCGATTCTTGATCGCAGCTAAGTCCCCGAGTGCGACGTTTAGTGCACACTCAGAGAAATTTAGTACTTAGGCGATTCTGGATCGCAGCTAACTCCCCGAGTGCGACGTTTAGTGCACACTCGGAGAAAGTTTGTACTTAGGCGATTCTTGATTGCAGCTAAGTCCCCGAGTGCGACGTTTAGTGAACACTCGGAGAAAATTTGTAGTTAGGCGATTCTCGATCGCAGCTAAGTCCCCGAGTGCGACGTTTAGTGCACACTCGGAGAAAGTTTGTACTTAGGTGATTCTGGATCACAGCTAAGTCCCCGAGTGCGACGTTTAGTGCACACTCGGAGAAAGTTTGTACTTAGGCGATTCTTGATTGCAGCTAAGTCCTCGAGTGCGACGTTTAGTGCACACTCGGAGAAAGTTTGTACTTAGGCGATTCTTGATCGCAGCTAAGTCCCCGAGTGCGACGTTTAGTGCACACTCGGAGAAAGTTAGTACTTAGGCGATTCTGGATCGCGGCTAAGGTTTTTTTTGAGGCCGGTGTGTGCGAACGCGGAAGAATTTTGAATCTGCAAAAACTCAATCTTCTTTGTATTACTTCGACGATACTTGTTCTTTACATTGCTTCAGTCGACGGTCACGTGTAGAAGCGCTTCAGGAGATCTCCGTTCCATGCTCGCAGCTCGTCCGTTTCCCTGTCGAGGTTGTAGAGTCGATATGCTCCGTTGTTCAACACCTTGGAGATGATGAAGGGTCCTTCCCAGGCGGGAGCCAACTTGTGAGGTCTCTGCTGATCCACTCGGAGCACCAGGTCGCCTGCTTGGAATGTACGACTCGTGACGTGTCGTGCGTGAAAGCGCCGCAGATCTTGCTGATAAATGGTTGAGCGAGTCAGTGCCATCTCGCGCTCCACCTCTAGAAGATCCACTCCATCTTGCCTTGCTTGCTCTGCTTCGGCTTCAGAGAAGAGTTCAACTCGTGGAGCATTGTGAAGCAAATCACTCGGAAGGACCGCCTCTGCTCCATAAACGAGGAAGAACGGGGATCGCCCTGTAGATCTATTAGGGTTTGTGCGGAGACCCCACAGCACCGAAGGCATTTCGGTGACCCATGCGCCGGGAGCAAGTCCCACTTCTCGCAGGAGTCGAGGCTTCAAACCTTGCAGAATAAGTCCATTCGCCCGCTCTACTTGCCCGTTTGTTTGGGGATGCGCCACAGATGCAAAACCCACTCGGATACCTTGGCCTATACAGAAACCTTTGAATCTGTCCGAGTCAAAGTTTGTGCCATTGTCAGTGATTATGCTGTGCGGCACCCCGAATCTGGAGATGATGTCCCTGACAAACTTGATGGCTGTAAGGGCGTCGAGTTTCTTAATGGGCTTGGCTTCAATCCACTTTGTGAACTTGTCGACTGCCACCAACAGATGTGTGAATCCCCCCTTGGCGTGTCCTGAATGGACTGACTGTATCTAATCCCCACACTTCAAACAGCCAAACAAGAGGGATTGTCTTCAACGCAGACGTTGGCTTGTGGGATTTGTTCGAGTAGAACTGACAGCCTTCGCATCTGTCGACCATATCCTGCGCCATTTCATTCGCCTGCAACCAGAAGAAGCCAGCTCTGAATGCTTTGGCGACGGTTGCTCTTGAGGAGGCATGATGGCCGCAGGTTCCTGAGTGAATTTCTTCCAAGATTAACTATCCCTCCTCAGGGGAGATGCATCGTTGAAGGACACCTGAAACACTTTCCTTGTACAACTGGCCATCAATGACAGTGAACGACTTTGACCTGCGGACGATCTGTGTGGCTTGGACTTCGTCTTCTGGTAATTCTTGCCTCAGGATGTATGTAATGAATGGCACAGTCCAATCGGGGGTGATGGCAAGAATCTCCATGATCAAATCAACCACAGCAGGGACTTCGACTTTAGTCGGATCTGTCGGGCCCTTTGGTTGTACTGGTTCTTCTGTGAAAGGATCTTCTTTAACTGAGGGAAGGTGAAGGTGCTCGAGGCAGACGTCACTCGGGACTGGTCTCCGAGTGGATCCAAGTTTCGCCAATTCATCAGCTGCTTGGTTTTTCAATCGCGGAACATGGTGGAGTTCCAGACCTTCAAACTTTTTCTCGGGCTTCCTCACTGCATTGCAATATGTGGTCATGGTGGGGTTCCTTACGTCCCACTCCTTCATCACTTGATTGACTACCAAATCTGAATCGCCGTAGACCATCAGGCGACGGACGCCGAGTGCGATGGCCATGCGCAATCCATAAAGGAGAGCCTCATACTCTGCCTCATTGTTGGAGGAATCAAAGTGTATCTGTAACACATACTTGAGTTTGTCACCATTTGGCGATATGATCACAACGCCAGCGCCGGAGCCATTCAACATCTTGGACCCATCGAAGAACATTGTCCAATGAGCCGAGTAGATGTGAGTCAGTTGCTGTTGTTCTACCCATTCTGCTATGAAGTCAGCCAGAGCTTGAGACTTTATAGCTTTCTTGGCCTCGAACTTGATGTCGCAGTATAACATCTCCATCGCCCACTTCGCCACTCGGCCCGATGCGTCCCGATTGTGGAGGATTTCCGACAACGGAGTATCAGAAACGACAGACACCGAGTGGTCTTGGAAATAATGAGCCACCTTCTTCGCAGTCATGTAAATCCCGTAGATAAGTTTTTCATAGTGGGGATACCTCTGCTTGGAAGGTGTCAGAACTTCGGAGACATAATACACTGGCCGCTGAACCTTGTATGCTTTGCCTTCTTCTTGGCGTTCGACTATGAGAACAGTGCTGACGACTTGATTTGTAGCCACGATGTACAGAAGAAGGGGTTCTTTACTGAGCGGAGCAGTAAGAACCGGCTGGGTGGAAAGTAGGACTTTGAGGTCGTCGAATGCGATTTGGGCTTCGTCTGTCCACTCGAAAGTATCTGATTTCTTCATGAGTCGGTACAGAGGAAGTGCCTTCTCGCCGAGTCGACTGATAAACCTGCTCAAAGCCGTTAGGCAACCTGTGAGCCTTTGAACATCGTGTATTCTGACTGACCGCTCCATTCGGATGATGGTCCCGATCTTTTCGGGGTTGACATCGATTCCTCGTTCGGAAACGAAGAAACCGAGTAACTTTCCGCTGGGAACACCGAATGAACACTTGGCTGGGTTGACCTTGATATCGTACCTACGAAGGTTGGCGAATGATTCTGCCAAGTCAGTCAGCAGGTCGGAACCTTTGCGTGACTTGACTACGATATCATCCATATACGCCTCCATATTTCGACCGATCTGGTCAAGGAGGCATTTTTGGATCATGCGCATAAAGGTCGCTCCTGCATTCTTCCAACCAAATGGCATAGTGATGTAGCAGAAGCACCCAAATGGGGTGATGAAGGTTGTTTTTAATTTATCGGGGCCATACAGTCGGATCTGATGATAGCCTGAGTAGGCATCAAGGAATGACAAACGCTCGCAACCCGCAGTCGAATCGACAATTTGATCGATGCGGGTGGAGCGGGAAATGGTCTTTCGGGGAGACCTTATTGAGATGCTTGAAGTCGATGCACATTCGGAGAGACTTGTCCTTCTTGGGCACCATGACAACATTGGCAAGCCACTCAGAGTGGTATACCTCGCGAATGAAGTTGGCTGCCAAAAGCTTAGCCACCTCTTCTCCGATTGCCTTCCTCTTGTGCGCAGCGGACCGACGCAGGCGTTCTCGGACAGGCCGAGCAGCAGGATCCACATGAAGTCAGTGCTCAGCCAACTCCCTGGGTACACCTGGCATGTCAGCGGGCTTCCATGCAAAAATATCCGAGTTCTCACGGAGGAATTGGATGAGCTCGGCTTCCTATTTAGGATCGAGGGTGGTGGAGATGTTCATCGGAGCAGCGGTGTCGTCCGTCGGGTGGATGCTGACCTTCTTCGTCTCTCCCGCCGACTGGAATGCGGACTCCGAAGATGGCTTCTTCGAACGCATCAAGTCAGCGGGGTCGACTGTCTTCTTGTACTCGTCGAGCTCGAGGACAGCCATCTGTTGATCGGTGATCCTCGATCCCTGCTGCAGACACTCCTCGGCCCGCTACCGATTGCCTGTGATAGTGATCACACCCTTTGGGCCTGGCATCTTCAGCTTCAGGTACACGTAACATGGACGGGCCATGAAACACGCATACGCCGGGTGGCCCAGAATCGCGTGGTACGCACTCTGGAAGTCCACCACCTCGAACGTCAGTTTTTCCTTGCGGAAGTTCTTGTCGGAGACGAAGACGACGTCCAACGCGATCTGGCCCAGTGACTTGGCCTTTCGTCCAGGGACGACTCCATGGAACTACATGCTGCTCTCCCTAAGTTTGGACATCGGAATGCCCATCCCCTTGAGAGTGTCAGCGTACATGATGTTCAAGCCGCTGCCGCCGTCCATGAGGACTTTGCGCAGTCGGACTCCTTCCACCACCGGGTCGACCACCAGGGCCAGCGTCCCTGGGGTGGGTACGTGTGCTGGATGATCCGACTGGTCAAAGGTGATCACAGTCTGAGACCATTTGAGGAACGTGGGATTGGTCGGGGTGGCCATGTTCACCTCCCTGTTCACCAAATTCAGTCGACTCTTGCTTTCAACGTCAGCAAAAATCATCAGCGTGGCATGGACTTGGGGGAACGGATCCTCCTTGTCCTCCTCATCCTGTTCATTGTCCTTTTCATTCGGCTGCCCTTCGCCGAACCCCTGGATCAGGAGGCGACATTGCCGAGTGGTATGCTTCGGAAATATGGCGTTGCCCTCTTCATCCATCTTCGTGTGGATTGGACATGGCTGGTCCAGGATGTGGTTTCCGAACTGCTTCTTCTTGGGGGTGAACTGAGCCTTCCCCTTGCCCTTGAACTTGGCATTGGTAACGGCCGCGGCCTCTGCCTGCGGAGTGGACGGAGCCTTCTGCTTCTGCTTCCGAGTGCTGTTCCAAGGTGGGCGCCAACTGTCGTGGGTATAAGTCTAACAGTAGATGTATGGGGTATGAAAGGATGGGCAGAGCCTTAGCTACGACGAGGTTGTATGAGTTCAGGCCCCTCTACGGTGGAGGTAAAAGCCCTACGTCTCAGTGCTCTTGGGAGCTTGATGTCGAGTGGAATATGGATTACAGTGAATTGCCAACCCTTGCACCAGTGGAGAAGGGCGACTTATATAGAGTACGTTGCCCTTCACAACGGTTCGGTGCACAGGGGTGGAGTAGTGGTGATTAAATGTCTACGTTACAGGTAACGCATGCCTTAAATGCTAATAAAGGTACATGAAAACGTATGACCGTTGCCCTCCAGGGGGGGTTACGATGTACAGAGTGGAATCCAGTCGGTAAGTTTGATACGCTCCGAATGCTCATTTCCGACTGGATGATGGAGGGATCGTCACCGACTGGATGAAGGGAAGTCCTTAATTCAGTCGGAACTGACTAAGGGCCTTGTCCCTTATGAAGGGTAGTCCTTGGGTAGGACCTATAGGGCAGGCCTATGACCCTACCCTAGGACTATAACCCCATCATTATCACCACGCCAGCCCCCGAGCCTTCCATCTGTTTGGACCCGTCAAAATAGATGGTCCAATATGTAAGATCTGGTCTTTCCTTAGGGATTTGTAACTCGGTCCAATCATTGATGAAGTCCACGATCGCTTGAGACTTGATATCTGTCTGAGGTGTATACCGAACCTAATGAGGACCCAGCTTGATGGCCCACTTAGCAATCCGTCCAGTGGCCTCTCGGTTATGTATGATATCGCCGAGGGGAGCGGAGCTGACGGCCGTGATCGGGTGTTCCTGAAAGTAATGCTTCAACTTCTACTCGCCATGAATACCCCAAAAACCATTTTTTGCCAATGCGGGTAACGTTGCTTGGAGAGGGTAAGGACCTCGCTGAAGAAATACACTGGCCTTTGAACGGGGTATTCCTTCCCTTCCTCCTTTCGCTCAACAACTATTGCCACGCTGACTGCTCTGGAATTGGCCACGATGTACAGGAGCATAGGTTCTTTGTCTGCCGGAGCTGCCAGCACCGGCGGGTTAGTTAATTGCTGCTTCAAGGCTTTGAAAGCGTCATTGGCCTCATCTGTCCATACAAAACGATCGGTCTTCTTGAGCAACTGATAGAGAGGGATGGCCTTCTCCCCAAGGCGACTTATGAAACGGCTCAAGGCCGCGACTCCACTACAACAGGACCCCCCTATAGCAACGGTTTTTTCCGTATCTAATAGTCCATATATGTGTTGTCAGTGTCTTTACCAACGGTTTGAGATGCGTTGCCTTATCCAGTATTGCTAGCGCATAATGCAACGCTTATACTTCCGTTGGTAAAATGGACCATTGCAAGAGTACAACACATAAAACAGAATTTTACAACACTTTTATATGTTGTACTTAATGTACATGAATCCAAATCTAATTGCCTAGCAACAGAGAATAGGCAACACTTATTCTTCCCATCAATTAAATTAATGGTCCACATAATGCTTCTCATTATCTATAGTAAATGAGCAAAATATAATAGAATATATGTACGAAAGAGAGAAATCATATATTGGATAAACTTTTGGATTACAATAGGGGATATTACAGGAGGAACATCATCCAAATGTGATGCATAATGTAAATATTCTCTTGACAACAAAACTTAAATTGAAACCATCCATCAACATCCCTACAACTTAACAAAAACCTAAACGAGCAACATGATCCAAGAGGAACAACATCCCTACTAAGTTAACTAAAACTAAAAGCATCTGTCATCGTCATCATGAACCAGAACACCATCACCATCATTGAAGTATAATTGCCTCATCCATATAGCTTCCGAATCTACAAAGTGAATAAGAAAATGAACTGTTAATACACAATGCATTGATATTACACAAGTAGTGATACAGGCATGATGTTTCACATACAAATATTAAACAGAATGCAATCTTTGTTTTTTCTGAATTACCAAGAATATTATAGGTTTTGCGACTCCATACCAAATCTTCATTTTTCACAAGTGTCATATGAACATGAAGTGCCCAGAATTCATTCGCAGTTTCAGCACCATCAAGGTTAAATTTAGGATCAGATCTTACAACTAGAGAAAGAGCTACGTACTTGTTAAATGTAAGTGGAGACATGATACAATGAAAATTAAGGATAAAGCCATGTAATTGCAATGTTTAAATAATCAAACCTTTTTATTAATGAAACGAAGTTATAAAGATGTAAATGAAATTTCATTCTATTTTAGGAATACAAATAGAAACATGGCCACTCTACAATAATGATTGCACATTGTCATCTTTCAAGAAGTCCGGTGCAAATAAAAGAACTACAATAGGGGAAAGAAGTAGACGTACAATTACTGAGCTAAATAACAAACATGGTGAATGTTAGGAAGTATTAGTATTAGTCTAGGAGTCCTTATTAGTCTATGTTTACTTTCCTTGCAACTCAAGTCTTGTGTAATATATATATGCCCCTTGGGCCTTCAATAAACATAAGTTGCTTTTCTAACATGGTATTAGAGCTTAGGTTTTTTTTCAGGCGCCGCAACTCGCCCTCCCGATCCAACGTTCTCCATGCAGCCACTGTTCATCTAGCTGCTGCTCCCGATCTCCTCCTGCTGCATCTCTCGTTCTCGTCCTGTTGCTGCTAGGCCGTCGGATCTCATCGCCGTTCAAGGTTCTCCCTGTCCGCCGTGCCCCTCATCCGCCGATCCATCACCACGGAGACCGCGGTCGCGGTGGTCAGCGCCGCCGGCCACTCGTCCGCGAGATCTCCACGGCGCATCTCGTGGCCTGCGACGAGACGGTGGCTCAGTCTCCTCCCTCGGCCTCGTGCGCCCCGACTTCCTGTTGGTGCGGCCCGACAAGGCAGCCCTGTCCGCCGCACCGTCTCCAGGTCGAGCCACCACACCTCGGCTCTTCTCTCTCCTAGTCACGCCTGATCTCCAGGTCGCGCCGCCTTCTGCCCTCCCGATTGGATCGGATCCAGCCGTTGTTGGGATCCCGCTGCTTCACCACCTGCCGCTGGAGCCCGTCCTGATCCGGATTGGATCGTGATCTATGATTCCTTAAAAACAACTGCTGCTATGTGGTGCTGCTCATGGTGCTACATGGTGCTATTGGCCACTGCTGCCTCTGCTACACACGTGTTGCTTGCTGCTGCATGCTACCTTCTCGTGGCGTGTGTTGCTTAGCCCCCGATTGCAGTTAATGTACATGAAGCTTTGTGGGTGATGTACCGCTTAGCTCCCGATTGCATGCTCTGCTCCTGCACATCCAGCTCGCGTGCTACTGCTATTTCCTTCGCCATGATATTATTTTTCTGTTCCGCTGCCATCATTCCTAATCTAGTGTGTGTTTTCTATTATCTTTTTTCCGCTGCGTCCACCAAATCCGTTGAAATTTTGTATTTTCTCATGCCATGCGAGTCCACCATACCTTAGTCCGTCAGCCTTTCTCCGGTCCTGATCCTTTCTATGCAACTTTTGTAGCCTACTTGCCCTTGTTGTTTTCTCTAGGATTTTCTGGACTTCTTTTGCATTATCTCTTCGGTGTCTTCCCCTGATGTGCCATCTTCTTTGAAAACCCATCTTCTCTTGATACTTATCTTGTATCTTCAAGTGATGTGGTGTCTACCTCTGATGTGCCATCTCTTCGTTCTCTCCTTCGACGACTCGACAAGTTTTGTATACTCTTCATGCTACGACGACTCTCTCAAGAAAGCGGATTTGGATTATCATTATTTTTTAGTATTACACTTCTTCAAATGCAATGCTATTTCATACGCTTTGCATTTGAGGGGTGTGTGTGTTAGGAAGTATTAGTATTAGTCTAGGAGTCCTTATTAGTCTATGTTTACTTTCCTTGCACCTCAAGTCTTGTGTAATATATATATGCCCCTTGGGCCTTCAATAAACATAAGTTGCTTTTCTAACAGTGAAAACCTTTGTTTGGTCTTTCGCTTCATAGCATTGAAGCTGGCCTGCATATATGAGTAGCAACTAAGAATTTATTAAAAAACCTCTGTCATCATTAAAAGTATACAATGAATGAGAATGGATTGACACAAAACTATAATTAGCACCTAAGTATAAGCCAGCTGTAAGGAATGAATCCTTACCCAATGGAATGGCTTATACGAATCTACTACTATCATCAGAATTAGTTTGCTAATACTGAAATTATAGACAGATATTTTTTACATATAGTTTTTAACAGCTAGGCCAATAAAATATCTATCAATTTCTTAACTTGGTTTGTGGCATCTTACTTCATTCACGTTTCATAAACATTGCCAAAATAAAATTCATATTATGTTTTCTATGGGGCATAGAAGTATACATATAAATAGTTGGTAAATGAGGTTGCGTGTGTTTGGATCATATTAAAGTTATAATAATATCAAGGACATCAAACGGTAATTGTGTGGCATGCACATCACTATAATTTCGTGAGTAGTTAATTCGTGGTGGAACGGCACGGATAACATGTTAAAATGCTATGAAAAAGGAAAAAAACCGACACTCGCTGTTTGAGAAGTTACCAATTCTGTACAGCCAATGTGTCATACCTGGTTTCCATGGGCATTTCCCTGAAGGGCTTGGTGGCCAAAGTTAGAAACAGAAGCGCCCTGTGATTGTCATGTGTATCGTTCTCAGCCTGAGTCAAAAATCAGAATTAACTTCTCAATTAAATGTTTTATTTGACCAACTTACATGACCGTGGTGATTATTTAAGTGCAACTATGGTTGATATATGATTGGCACAGGGGCTTTTAAACAAGAGCTTGGAGTTTGCGAAGCTCCATCACTCAAGAACTCTTGATTGACTCTATCTGCAGACTTTGCATCCTTTGTCCATCTTCTCATCAAATATTTTTCTGGCAACTCCTTTATATTTCTGAAATCAAGGACTTTCAACACATGGCAACACTGGAACCCATTGATTCGAATTTTTTACAACTATAAACAAGAGATAAGTCACCGGAGTCAAACCTAACATAGTGTTCCCCATGCCTATCTGTTACTGCTACTCTATAGTCCGATGCAGTTCCTGACTCCCCACAACTGTAGATCACTGAATCCACAAACATCTCAAACTCTCTGCGAAATTTTTCAAAAAACACAGGTGTGTATATGTTGGCAGCTTGTTTCAGCATTTTCTAGGGAGGTATTCTCGGAAAGCTTTGGCTTGCATGAAAATCAGCTTGAAGCTCTGCATAGCGATTCTCATCCAAAACTCTTTCATAGTGGTTGAAGAAAGACAAGAAATCAAACTGTGGACTCAGGTACTTTCTCAAGACATTGCTAACACTTTCTAACTGCAATGAACTTTTTATATCTGCGGTGAATACATGTTGATTGTACGCTGATGCCCATTATCTCGATCTTCGAATAACTCATGAAGCCATTCATTGTTTCTTAGATCATACTTCTCTAGCATGGTTCTCCATCCTACCAAGAAACCCTCTTCATCCTCATAATCATAGACACATCTGCTGAAATCCTTTGCAAATGTTTTAGCGCCTTGGAAGATGTGATTAAGGTGTTTGACAGTATTTTGGTACACTTGCCATGGGCAAAGACAGTGAATTGTACCTGGCCATACTGCGCTTATGGCAGCACTTGCTGCAATTGATTGATCTGTCAAGATTGTTTTTGGCTGCTTTCCATCTGTAGCGATCTTGAACATGTCAAACAACCACTTGAACGATTCCACTGATTTATCATAAAGCAAAGCAGCGCCAAATATGGAAATTTGCTTGTGATGATTCACTCCAAGGAAGAGAGTTAATGGCCTTCCATGTGCATTTATCTTGTAGGTTGTGTCCAAACAAACCACGTCACTGAAGTAGCTGAAATCAACTCTAGATTTCGAATCGGCCCAGAAAATATTGGTCAGTTTGTCATCCTCGTCTAGCTGGACAGCATAAAAGAAAGACGGATTGTTTAACTGCATGCTCTACAGGTACTTCACAACACCTCCTGCATCACCAGGTTGCATATTGATGGGGTTATAGTCCCAGGGTAGGGTCATAGGTCTGGCCTATAGGTCCGACCCAAGGACTACCCTTCATAGAGGACAAGGCCCTTAGACAGTTCCGACTGAACTAAGGACACCCCCATCATCCAGTCGGCGACGATCCACTCGGAGCATATCTAACGTACCGACTGGAATCCACTCTGTACGTCGTAACCTCCCAGGAGGGCAACGGTCATACGTTTTCATACACCATAACTGGCATTTAAGGCTTACGTTACCAGTAACGCCAGCGTTTACTCGCCACTACTCCACCCCTGTCCACCGGACCATTATGAAGGGCAGCACACTCTATATAAGCCGCCCTTCCCCACTGGTACAGGGGTTGGCACTTGCTGTAATCTCTTAATACACTCAACACAAAGCTCCCAAGACCACTGAGACGTAGGGCTTTTACCTCCACCGTAGAGGGGCCTGAACTCATACATCCTCATCGTAGCTAAGGCTCTGCCCATATACTTTCATACCCCGTACTTCTACTGTCTGACTTATACCCACGACAGTTGGAGCCCACCATGGGGCAGGCGTCTAAGCGACTTCCGGCGAGTTTGCGATTTCATCTTTTCATCATGTCATCCGGCGGAGATCTGTGCATGGGTCATGAGATCCTCTTCGGTGCACTCTCCTTCATCGCCGATGATTCAGCATGGCTTCAGGATGCGCCCCTGAAAATCGAGACGCTTTCGATTCGCGGGGCTACGCACTTCCGTGCTAGATCCTGCGGCGTTCTTCTTCTCCAGCCATCGACCCCGGTGTCGATCTTCGCCCCCGTCACGCGCCGCAACAAGCGATCTGGTTGTTCGCGGCTCCAACGTTGGGTGCGACACGCCCTAGCACGACAAAACATGTCCTCTCAAGTGGCGGTGCTCGAATCGGTTGCGGTCCCGCGGTCATCCTAGTGCTTGGAGTCAGTTCCGACTGAACTACCTTCCGAGTATCAGGGTCACGGGCCTACAGCCGAAGTGCTCATGGCCGATTCCCACGAAAGTCCCTCCGGGACTGGTCGGAACGAGCGTGAGATCGGAGAATCATCCGGCGCTCGTCGTCAGCACCCTCGTTCTTCCGGTCGACGCGCTCGCCAGAGCAACGTCGAGGTGTTCCGCACACCCATCCTCAACTTGGCTGCAGCCGCCAGGATCGTTGATTCTCTCCAGCCGACTGATTCGGAGGCTAGTAGAGGAATCGAGCAGATCCATGCCTTGTTACATACGGCGCATCAACAAAACTCGGCGGTCTCCCAGTCGCACAACAAGATCCACAACAGTTCCGTTCAAGCGAACACACATCGGTCGATTTTCAGTCCCGGCTCCCACGAGCGTCGCAGAGGGGGCAGCCTCTGGAACGATCGTTCTAGGGACCAGATTCGAAATCCGCTTTCCATTCGGTCTCATCCCGAAGATCGTCGCCGTTCGCGTACTCCTCCGCGGAGTGGGCCTTACGGACCCCGGCATTATGATGGTTATCGTTCGGGCGGTGACGCGCATGATCAAAGGCCTGATGCAAGAGGGTATATCACTCAGAAGAAGGTTGATAGAAGCCGAGCCCACCGTGATGGTCATGATAGAGATCATCCGAGTGGAAGCAGGACCGCTGTTTCTGGTCCCGAGTGTTTCAGTCGGGCCATTCGCTCGGCAGACATCCCTCCCAACTTCCGATCGGCGATGGGAATCAACAAATTCACACAAGAGTCCAAACCAGAAACTTGGTTAGACGACTACACAGTGGCGGTCCAGACCGGTGGCGGTGATGACCATGTCGCCATGAAACATCTCCCACTGATGCTCGACGGTTCGGCTTGAGCTTGGCTAAACCAGTTAGCTCCATCAAGCATTTACAGTTGGGCAGATCTGTCCCGAGTCTTCATCAGGACCTTCGAGGGTACGTGCAAACGACCTGCTGGTCTCACAGAGCTTCAGCACTATGTCTAGAAGCAAAACGAGCCCTTGCGAGATTTCATCCAGCGCTGGACAACTCTCTACCACACGGTGGAGAATGTTACAGAACACCAAGCAGTCTGCGCCTTCAAGGCAGGCGTTCGGTACAGAGATCTATACCTGAAGTTTGGTCGGACAGGCGACATATCCATGAGCAAGATGGTGGAGATAGCCGTGCGCTATGCAAATGGCGAAGAGGAGGACCGCATACGTTGCGGCAAGCATAAGCCAGTCGCCGACGGAGATGGGAGCAGCAGTCGGAAGCAGAAACAGAAAGCCCAATCCACTCCGCAAGCAGAGGCGTCAGTCGTTACAAATGCTAAGTTCAAACGCAAGGGGAAACCACAGTACACCCCCAAGAAGAAACAGTCAGGAAATTCCATCCTAGATCAACCGTGTCCAATCCACACGAAGACGGATGAAGAAGGCAATGTCATATTGCCGAAGCATACCACTCGGCAGTGTTTCCTCCTGATCCAAGGATTCGGTGAAGGACAACCGAGTGAGAAAGACACCGAGCAAGATGATGAGGAAAAGGAGGATCCGTTCCCTCAAGTCCATGCAACGTTAATGATTTTTGCTTATGTAGAAAGCAAAAGTCGACTGAAGCTGGTCAACAGGGAGGTAAACATGCCAACCCCATCCACTCCCACGTTCCTCAAGTGGTCACAGACTGCAATCACTTTTGATCAGTCAGACCACCCAGCACACGTACCCACCCCAGGGAGGCAAGCTCTGGTCGTCGACCTGGTGGTGGAAGGAGTTAGGCTGCGCAAAGTCCTCATGGACGGCGGCATCGACTTGAATATCATGTACGCCGATTCTCTCAAGGGAATGGGCATTCCGATGTCCAGACTTAGCGAGAGCAGTATGCAATTCCATGGAGTCGTCCCAGGAAGAAAGGCCAAATCACTCAGCCAGATTGCGTTGGATGTCGTTTTCGGTCTGACAAGAACTTACGCAAAGAGAAGTTAACATTCGAGGTGGTAGACTTCCAGAGTGCATACCATGCCATTCTAGGCCATCCGGCATACGTATGTTTCATGGCCCGTCCATGTTACATATATTTGAAGCTGAAGATGCCTGGTCCCAAAGGCTTGATTACTGTCACACGCAATCGACAGCGGGCCGAAGAGTGTCTGCAGCAGGGGTCGAGAATTGCAGACCATCAGATGGCTGTACTCGAGTTGGATGAGTACAAGAAGATTGCCGACCCCGCCGACCTGATGCGTTCAAAGAAGCCAGCTTCCGAGTCCACATTCTAGTCGGCGGGAGACATGAAGAAAGTAAGAATCCACCCGACGGATGCCACCGCCGCCCCAACAAACATCTCCACAACCCTTGATCCAAAATAGGAAGCCGAGCTCATCCAATTCCTCCATGAGAACTGGGACATTTTTGCATGGAAGCCTGCTGACATGCCAGGTGTACCCAGGGAGTTGGCTAAGCACCGACTGCATGTGGATCCTGCCGCTCGGCCCGTCCGAGAACGCCTGCGTCGGTCCGCCGCGCACAAGAGGAAAGCAATCGGAGAGGAGGCGGCTAAACTTCTGGCAGCCAATTTCATTCGCGAGGTACACCACTCCGAGTGGCTCGCAAATGTTGTCATGGTGCCCAAGAAGGACAAGTCTCTCCGTATGTGCATCGATTTCAAGCACCTTAATAAGGTCTGTCCGAAAGACCACTTCCCGCTCCCTCGCATTGATCAAATCGTTGATTCGACTGCGGGTTGCAAGCGCTTATCCTTCCTTGATGCCTATTCGGGCTATCATCAGATCCGTCTGTATGGTCCAGATGAATTAAAAACATCTTTCATCACTCCATTCGAGTGCTTCTGTTACATCACTATGCCATTCGGTTTGAAAAATGCAGGAGCAACTTGGTCGAAATGTGGAGGCATATATGGACAAGATCGTAGTCAAGTCACGCAAAGGTTCCGGCCTGCTGACTGACTTGGCAGAAACATTCGCCAACCTACGTAGGTACAATATCAAGCTCAACCCAGCCAAGTGTTCATTCGGCGTTCCCAGCGGGAAGTTACTCAGTTTCTTTGTTTCTGAATGAGGGATCGATGTCAACCCCGAAAAGATCGGGACCATTGTTCGAATTGAGCGGCCGGTAAGAGTATATGACGTACAAAAGCTCACAGGTTGCCTAGCGTCTTTGAGCAGGTTTACCGCTCGACTCGGCGAGAAGGCGTTACCTCTGTACCGACTCATGAAGAAGTCAGATACCTTCGAGTGGACAGACGAAGCCCAAATCACATTCGACGACCTCAAAGCCCTGCTTTCCACCCAGCCGGTTCTTACTGCCCCGCTCAGTAAAGAACCCCTTCTTATGTACATCGCGGCTACAAATCAAGTCGTCAGCACTGTTCTGATAGTCGAACGCGAAGAAGAAGGCAAAGCGTACAAGGTTCAGCGCCCAGTATATTATGTTTCCAAAGTCCTAACTCCTTCCAAGCAGAGGTATCCCCATTATCAGAAGCTTACTTATGGGATCTACATGAATGCAAAGAAGGTGGCTGATTATTTCCAAGACCACTCGGTATCTGTCATATCTGATGCTCCGTTGTCAGAAATTCTCCACAGTCAGGAGGCATCAGGACGAGTGGCAAAGTGGGCAATGGAGATGCTATACTGCGACATCAAGTTCGAAGCCAAGAAAGCTATAAATTCTCAAGCTCTTGCTGACTTCATAGCAGAATGGGTAGAACAACAGCAACCGACTCACATCTACTCGGCTCATTGGACCATGTTCTTCGATGGGTCCAAGAAGTTGAATGGCTCCGGCGCCGGCGTAGTGCTCATATCCCCGAAAGGTGATAAACTCAAGTATGTGTTGCAGATCCATTTTGATTCTTCCAACAATGAAGGAGAGTACGAAGCTCTCCTTTATGGGTTGCGCATGGCCATCACACTCGGCGTCCATCGCCTGATGGTCTATGGCGACTCAGATCTAGTGGTTAATCAAGTAATGAAGGAGTGGGATGTAAGGAACCCACCATGACTGCATACTGCAACGCAATAAGAAAGCTCGAAAAGAAGTTCGAAGGTATGGAACTTCACCATGTTCCCCGACTGAAAAACCAAGCAGCAGATGAATTGGCAAAACTTGGATCCACACGGAGACCTGTCCCGAGTGATGTCTGCCTCGAGCACCTACACCTCCCCTCGGTAAAAGAAGATCCTTTTACAGAGGAACCTGTGCAACCGAAGAGCTCAACAGATCAGACTGAAGTCGAGGTTCCCGCTGTGGTTGACCTAGTCATGGAGATTCTAGCTGTCATTCCCGAATGGAGTGTGCCATTCATTGCGTACATCCCGAGGCAAGAGTTACCGGAAGACGAGATCCAAGCTAGGCAGATCGTTCGCAGGTCGAAGTCCTTCACCGTCGTTGATGACCAGTTATACAGAGAAAGTGTTTCAGGCGTCCTTCAACGATGTATCTCTAATAAGGAGGGTCGGTTAATTTTGGAAGAAATTCACTCGGGAACCTGCGGCCATCATGCCTCCTCAAGGGCAATCGTCGCCAAAGCATTCAGAGCTAGTTTCTTCTGGTTGCAGACGAATGAAATGGCAAAAGATATAGTCGACCATTGCGAAGGTTGTCAGTTCTATTCAAACAAGTCCCACAAGCCAACATCCGCACTGAAGACAATTCCCCTTTCTTGGTCATTCACCGTGTGGGGATTAGATACAGTCGGACCATTCAGAACAGGCCAAGGAGGATTCACCCATCTGCTGGTTGCAGTCGACAAATTTACCAAGTGGGTTGAAGCCAAGCCAATCAGAAGCTTGACGCCCTTACGGCCATCAAATTTATCAGAGACATCATCGCCAGATACGGGGTTCCACACAACATAATCACCGACAATGGCACGAACTTTAACTCGGACGAGTTCAAAGGTTTTTGCGCAGGCCAAGGTATCCGAGTGGATTTTGCATCCATTGCGCACCCCTAAACAAATGGACTAGCGGAGTGGGCGAATGTACTCATTCTTCAAGGGCTGAAGCCTCGACTCCTGCGGGAAGTTGGACATGCCGCCGGCGCATGGGTCACCGAGCTTCCTTCGATGCTGTGGGGCCTCCGAACAACTCCAAATAGGTCAACAGGACGATCCCCGTTTTTCCTTGTTTATGGAGCAGAGGCAGTCCTTTCGAGTGACTTGCTTCACAACTCTCCACGAGTCGAACTTTTCTCCGAAGCCGAAGCAGAGTAAGCCAGGCAAGACGGAGTAGACCTTTTAGAAGAGGAGCGCGAGATGGCATTGATCCGTTCAACAATTTATCAGCAAGATCTGCGGCGATTTCATGCGCGGCACGTCAGGAGCCGCACGTTCCAAGCAGGCGACCTGGTGCTCCGAGTGGATCAACAGAGACCACACAAGTTGGCTCCCGCCTGGGAAGGACCGTTCATCATTTCTATGGTGCTGAACAATGGAGCGTATCGACTCTACAACCTCGACAGGGAGACGGACGAGCCGCGAGCATGGAATGGAGATCTACCGAAGCGCTTCTACACATAACCACCGAAGGAGACAATGTAAAGAACAAATGTCATCGAAGTAATACAAAGCGGATTAATTTCTTGCGGATTCAAAATTCTTCCGCATTTGCAGACTCCGGTCTAAAAAACTTGCTCCGAGTGTGCACTAAAAGTCACACTCGGAGACTTAGCCGCGACCCTGAGTCGCCTAAGTAAAAAACTAACTCCGAGTGTGCACCAAAAGTCACACTCGGGGACTTAGCTGCGACCCAGAGTCGCCTAAGTAAACAACTCGCTCCGAGTGTGCACCAAAAGTCACACTCGGGGACTTAGCTGCGACCCAGAGTCGCCTAAGTAAACAACTTGCTCCGAGTGTGCACCAAAAGTCACACTCGGGGACTTAGCTGCGACCCAGAGTCGCCTAAGTAAACAACTCGCTCCGAGTGTGCACCAAAAGTCACACTCGGAGACTTAGCCGCGACCCAGAGTCGCCTAAGTAAAAAACTCGCTCCGAGTGTGCACCAAAAGTCACACTCGGAGACTTAGCCGTGACGCAGAGTCGCCTAAGTAAAAAACTAACTCCAAGTGTGCACCAAAAGTCACACTCGGAGACTTAGCCGCGACCCAGAGTTGCCTAAGTAAACAACTCGCTCTGAGTGTGCACCCAAAGTCACACTCGGAGACTTAGCCACGACCCAGAGTCGCCTAAGTAAAAAACTCGCTCCGAGTGTGCACCAAAAGTCACACTCGGGGACTTAGCTGCGACCCAGAGTCGCCTAAGTAAACAACTCGCTCCGAGTGTGCACCAAAAGTCACACTCAAAGACTTAGCCGCGACCCAGAGTCGCCTAAGTAAACAACTCGCTCCGAGTGTGCACCAAAAGTCACACTCGGAGACTTAGCCGCGACCCAGAGTCGCCTAAGTAAAAAACTCGCTCCGAGTGTGCACCAAAAGTCACACTCGGGGACTTAGCTGCGACCCAGAGTCGCCTAAGTAAACAACTTGCTCCGAGTGTGCACCAAAAGTCACACTCGGGGACTTAGCTGCGAACCAGAGTCGCCTAAGTAAACAACTTGCTCCGAGTGTGCACCAAAAGTCACACTCGGAGACTTAGCTGCGACCCAGAGTCGCCTAAGTAAACAACTCGCTCCGAGTGTGCACCAAAAGTCACACTCGAGGACTTAGCTGCGACCCAGAGTCGCCTAAGTAAACAAGTTGCTCCGAGTGTGCACCAAAAGTCACACTCGGAGACTTAGGTGCGACCCAGAGTCGCCTAAGTAAAACAACTAACTCCGAGTGTGCACCAGAAGTCACACTCGGGGACTTAGCTGCGAACCAGAGTTGCCTAAGTAAAGAGCTACCTCCGAGTGGGCACACAAGTTACACTCGGAGGCTTAGCTGAGTCGCCTAAACAAAAACCACGAGCCAAAATCGTGTCAAAAAAAACTCAACGAAAGAAGAGCAAGAGATCCAGTTCGAATTCAAATTGAGTTCAACGATCAGTCGGCTCGGTGTAAATCAAGTTTATCCACACTGAGCCATGAATGTACCGGCCAACAGAAGTGGCCAAAGTTTAATACAAACTCCACTCGGCATACCGAGGTAAATGCGCGTTCAACATAAAGTCTATCAAGCATCGCCGGGGCTGGTAGGCTCCACGAAGGTGTCGAGGTCGAATCCATCTGCAATCCGAGTGGCCGTGTTGAGGAAGGTCTCCATGAAGTCTTCAAATTGAAGCTTCTTGGTGTTGGCGACCTGCAACATCTTCAGCTTGTCTTCACGGGCTTCATTACAATGCACTCGGACCAGAGATAGCGCCACATCTGCACCACACCGAGCGGCAAACTTCTTCCATGCCTGCACTCTGCTTGGAACATCCTCCAGTCGAGTCATCAACCCCTCTATCTCATTCCGAGAGTCATCTTCAGGCCATAACTCTTTGTCAATTGGGACGACAACTTCTCTCAGGCGACCAACAAAAGGACCCACCTTGTTAAGGTGGGTCTTCAGTCGGAACTGTCCCGGTTAGCTTCATCACCGAGTGGAACATTCCGTTGCCCAAGCGCCGGTTCAATTTCGGCGGTCTCGGCTTCAACGTCTCGACATAAATCTGCAAAGAAAAGACAAGGAGAAAATAAGCACGGAGTGAACTCCAAAGTCAAAGAGGACTCCGCAAGCAACTTACCACCAAGCAGTGCGACCATCTTCTTCGCCCAGTCGCCGACGTAATTCTCCTACGCTTTGCACCAAGCGTTCATTGACTTCAGCTGGCCCACCCATTCAGATCTCTCCTTCATATTTTCTAACTCGGCTAACAGTGCCTTGTTAGTCTCCCAAGATTCCTCCAAAGATTTTTCTCGTTCAGCGAGAGCCTTCTTCATGCCAGTCGTGTCATTCGCAGCTACCTCCAAGTCGGCAGCAAGTTGAGTCTTCTCAGCCATCAGAGCATTATAGGCCGATCCCACTTCACAAGTCTTCTGTCAAAGAGACACAAAGAGAGGATCAGCCAGATTCAACAAGGAAAAAGTCTCGACAGATATGACAAAACAATCAAAACTTAAGATTCTTCAGACCCGTGCCGATGCAAGCAATCGACAGCGGTCTCGGGGACTACACGCAGTGGGTTCACTGAGAGTGACCCCACTGGTATGAAGCTCAAATAGGTCGGTCCCATTGAGCTCCATAGCAAACCAACAACACTATGAGACTACTATTACTCGACCCGAGTAACACTACTCTCGGAGACTACACCCAGTGGGTGCACTCGGCGTGCCCCCACCGGTACCATTCGGGCACATCAACTCTGATCTATAGAGATTATGGGAAATACATATAAAGACAACTGCCGGTGCGAACACTCGGCAGAAGTCTCGGGGACTACACCCACTGGGTTCACTCAGAGCGAATCCACTGGAAAATCAACCTACTGTATCCGAGTACCTCGCCAAAACCCCAGTGGGCACCAAGAGGAATGTAAACACTTACTAGCGCACTTACTCGGATGTCGTCCCGAAGCTCCAAGCTCTTCTTGTACAGGGAACGCAACGGAGTCATATGCTCCCTTGGCCTCGCCCACCATCAGCTCCACTTGTACCATGGCGTCCTTGGCGGCTCCTACTTGATCTTCCGGGATGCGTCGGGAAGCATAGTGAACAGTCGATGGACCCGGCGTGACAGAAGGCGCCCTAGGTATCCCGAGCTCCCTGGGCATCCCAAGCTCTGCTCCAGTCGGTTCCGCCGTGAAGGCCACCGTCTCAGTTGGCGGCACGCTCATGGCGGGGCTGGCAACAAGTTGGATAACCCGAGGGATAGGCGCCAAAGCTGGTTCCGACCTCCTTTGGTCGTCGTCGTCCAGATGGATCACCTCCGAAGGAAGCCCGACTGAACAAAATAAAAATACAGAAAAAGATCAAGATCAAAGACAACACTCGCGAAACGGTAATACAGCTCTCGGAGTCGTGACAACGTACTTTGCTCGGACGTGGTGGCATTATCAGTGTCCATGGGATCGTCACCCTGACGCGGCAGATAGGTGGCGGAGGTAGTAGCTCTGTTGAGTGAAATCCAGTCGACGGGTAAACATGAATTCCCAAAAAGAAGAGTCCAATCGGATACTGAAGGAAGATGGAAGAGCAAAGATACTTACGCTGAGGCGACCAAAACAGTGATCCTCATCCGGGGAAAATCTTTCCGAGGTTTAGACCCGCTGGGTTTAGCCACCTTGGACGGCTGATCCACGGGCTCGGCAGAAGAACACGTGGTTCTCTTCACACTCCGAGCACTCGGGGCCACGGGAGGAGCTGGCGGAACAGCGGGGTCATAACGGTGCTTGGTTCGGTGTTCTGGTGGTGAGGGTGACGAGATCTGCTCTTCACTCTCCTCCTCCTCCTCTTCTGTTTCCTCTTCCGTCTCCCTACTGTCAGAGACATACTCGGCACTACCCGCGCTGCCCTCCATGCTGCCTTCTTCTTCCTCGACCGGATTCCCGTTTGAGACTGCAGAATGCCAGTTCGTCCACTCCTGCACAAAACATAGTCGGCAACGTCAGTCGGCGAGACAAGAAAAGCAATAAAACTGAGAAGGTTAAAGGCACTCGACAACATGTACTCACCTCATTCGGAGGAGGATTTTGGGCACAGAAGGCCTTCACCCGCCGAGCTCCCACGAGGTTATCACATGTGCCCGTGATGCTGCGGACCCACGCACCCACGATCTCCTCGCTCACGTCTTCAGGATGGGACCGAGTGGTATCTGAAGGCCCCGTGTAATGCCACAATGCGTTGTCTCGGGCCTGGAGCGGCTGGATGCGTCGACCCGGAAAAGTCTCCAACAGGTCCATGCCGGTGACTCCCTTCCAGACGACGGCTATCAGCGCATTGATCAAAGGCTGGATCTAGGTTTTTTCTCCCTTAGAGAGCGCTAGCTTCCTGGGAGGGCCCGAACGGTCTAAACTGAAGGGTGGTAACCCACTCGAAGCATTCGGGCATGCAATGTCCTAGCAATAGAACCAGGATGATTGCCAATTCCTAACCGACTCGTATAGCTGAAAGGAGGGATAACTACTTTTCATTTTCTTCTGAAATCCTAAACCCCTGCATAGCTGGAGGATGTGTGTCTTATCATCAGACTGGCTAAGCTTCTTAACCGTTTGAGATCTAGCGGAGAAAACATATTTGTAGAGCCCCTAGTGGGGAGGACATCCTATGAAGCACTCGCAAAGGGTGATGAATGTGGAAAGATGAGCTATCACATTCGGCGGAAAGTGATGGAGCTGCGCCCCGAAGTAATTCATGATACCTCGGAAGAAAGGATGGCGAGGCAGGGAGAAACCTCTGGCCACGTGGCTGAGCAGCAGAACGCGCTCCCCCTCCTTCGGTGCCGGCTCCATCTCGCCTTCCGGCAGCCTCCAAGACTTATTGACGACCATGTCGTGCTCCACCAGCTCCAGCACGTCAGTCTCCCTCACCGTGGAGGGGAGGAAGTCCCCCTGGATCCAGCCCGCCGGCAACGCCCGCTGCCGCCGCTGAGTGGAGGCCGCCCCCTTCTTCTTCTTCTTCGCCTCGAGCTTGCTGGTCTACCCCTTCGTCATGGCGAGGGCGACGGATCCGCAGAGGAGGAGGGGAAGGAGGTGGCTAGAGGTGTGCAGGGAGTTGCGGGGAGGCGAGATCGATGGGAGGAAGACGAGCAGCGCAACAGGAAGGGCCGCCGGGAAGGCTTTAATAGGCGTCCGACTGAGTCACCTACACGTGGGCCCAAGATCTTATCCTCCCAACCGGCTGCTGCAAGATTAGTGGAGAAGATCGCGGCGCGGTAATCGAGGAGGCGAAATCTACTCGATGGCGATGTCGTCATCCCTACTGAGCGTGCGGCAACTGAAATTTGAGAATCCCTGAAAATCCGGCGCTGTCAGTATGACCGGTCACGTCGAAAGATTCCACGGAAGCAATCGGTCCCTCACGGTTCGTTTCGCTTGCATATTCACTCGGATCACTAGCCGCAAAGATAAAATGGATCGAGGCGGACAACGCTAAGATTACCTCAATACTAGTCGGCTCCAAACTCCGGACATCACTTCATCATTCCAACCCCGATCCATTCGGGGACTAATGATGGGGTTATAGTCCCAGGGTAGGGTCATAGGTCTGCCCTATAGGTCCTACCCAAGGACTACCCTTCATAGAGGACAAGGCCCTTAGACAGTTCCGACTGAACTAAGGACGCCCCCATCATCCAGTCGGCGACGATCCACTCGGAGCATATCTAACGTACCGACTGGAATCCACTCTGTACGTCGTAACCTCCCAGGAGGGCAACGGTCATATGTTTTCATACACCATAACTAGCATTTAAGGCTTACGTTACCAGTAACGCCAGCGTTTACTCTCCACTACTCCACCGCTGTCCACCGGACCATTATGAAGGGCAGCGCACTCTATATAAGCCGCCCTTCCCCACTGGTACAGGGGTTGGCACTTGCTGTAATCCCTTAATACACTCGACACAAAGCTCCCAAGAGCACTGAGACGTAGGGCTTTTACCTCCACCGTAGAGGGGCCTGAACTCATACATCCTCGTCATAGCTAAGGCTCTGCCCATATACTTTCGTACCCCGTACATCTACTATCAGACTTATACCCACGACACATATTTTTCATACGCTTTGAACAAACGGAACTTCTGTAATCTGCAGGGAGGAATTTAACATTTCTGAAAGCTCCTGCCTGCTGTACTAAGAGACACCAGAAAAACTTGACGGTGTTGTGGAATCTTCTGAGGAGTCGCATTCAGTTCTTTCTACCTCAGTAACCACCCTCTGAGATCTCAGCATATGCATGGTAGAGGGCGGTGCTGGCTGGTGGTTATGTTCTGCTCTAAATTCAGCAATGCGATAGTAACCTTGTATAACACTTGAGGTTACAAATATCTTCCGCTGGAATCATTGATGGTACCATAGCATTAATCTTGACTCTGTGCAGTTTGAGAGCTCCCTACAGTACAGAATAATTGATACCATAAAAATACAATTATAAAAAGGATAAAACATATTCAAATACGAGTGAATCCTATTTACATGGCTTGTCAATTATGTTACGTGGTACAGGGATACTAGTATGTATGACATTTTCTTGAAATAGACTAATGGGGATACGACGAGTATATGTACAAATACATAAAAAATCAGCATAAAAAATCATTAATTTAGAGGTTTAGAAAATTGACGTTTATAAAGTAACCTGATCATGGATATAAAAAAGTTGCTGTATTTTTAATTTTCATGTGCCAACTCCTTGATGCAATCCTTGTGTATCTCATAACACTACAGGGAAAACCTTATACCCACTCCCAGATCATGGACAGCATTACTACCATACCCACTCCCAGATCGGGCAACATAGGATTAGTTGTTCGACCTACACGACATTCCCTAACATTAAGATAAATATATGCACTTCATTATCCCTTAAATCCTAATCCATAACATGCTTAAAAACAGATATCTTCAAGCAATGGATCGAAGCTTACTTGCGTACAGTACAGATTCTGGATGAAGAAGAATTAGAGAATGGAGATGAACTACGTTGTGAGGTGTCGGCGGCGGCGACCTAAGGGAGTCTGGAGATGCGCTGAAACTAGTCTTGCGATTTGTAAACTTCAAGATTACAGCGAGAGGAAGGATTCTAGGGATTAGGTTTATCTATCCATCGAGTAGGCCTTCTGATGGGCTGGAGATCGAGTGTTAACATGCCCTTACATATCCTTGATGTATCCCTACATGTCGTAGTCGTATTCTGTTTTTTTTTCTTTATTTTAATTTGATAATATGTGCTACGATGGGTAAGCGTATCTCGCGTGTATCCTGGCATATCACCCCTAGTGCAGTATCCTGCACCGATACAGCACTTCTATGACATATCCCTGCAACATAATTGGCTGTTGTTTCAGAACATATGATTCAAGAGTCAAATTTATCGATCTTTGGCATTAGTTCTGGACGTGTGTTCAAGGCAGTGACTGGTGTTGTGCATGTAGGGGTTGTCCGTTTATGCATCCTTCCCTATCATACCATTCAATCTAAGTAGCAGGCAAGACATATATAATAAAAAAACTCTACAGAACAAAGAGGCTAATAAATCCATAGTTCTTGGTTGGTCAATTATCTTGATGCTTTTTGGGTGAGGTAGCATTGGATAAATTCAGATGTTTAGTAGTGGTTACCCAACACATAGGTACGTAGGAGGTTCAGCCTTAACTCATGGGGTAATTTGAAGTCCATGTCACGGTCACATACCTAGCCTCGTCTGACTCCACATACAACGCCGTGTTGGCCATGTCCTCCACCCCCAGCACCGTGCCATCGAGTTTCATGGTCATGTATTCCCTTTCAACTTCCCGCCTTAGCACATCCTCGTCGACGCCACGACACATCCCGTCCATTGACATCACATCATCACCATCAGCAGCGTCATGGTGGAGTTCACACACAGCTAGTTCCTCCCTGCACGGTACATGAGAAGAGGATAATAGTGGTTAGAGGAAGGGGGAGGGAGAGAGGACGTAGCCAGGGGAAGGGATGCACTCACCGAATGAGAGGAGGATGCCATGGCCATCGGCACCGGAGCCGGCACCTGAAACCCTAGGGGGAGGGTCGTGGCTGGTCTTGGGTGGCCGCAAGCACCGGATTGAGTTGGATGGGAGGGCGTCGTGGTTTGACGGGGACCTCGAGGTTGGGGGATGCGGTGGATCCGGGAGCCGCCAGAGCTGCGAGGTGGGAGGAGGGGAGGGGGAGATCCGACGACGAGGTGGGAGGAGGGGAGGGGGAGATCCGGTGGCGAGGTGGAGGAAGAGGTGGTGGTGATCTAGCAGAGAAGAGGGGAATCGTGGGCTTCCTTTTTCATGTATCTCCCTCTCTCATTCCGTTTGTTTACTTTTTTTCATATGTATACTACGATAGGGGCAAGGCGAACCTGCAATATGCTACAAGGCTTATATCCGTATCTATGGGAAATTCTGCAACATATAGTCAAAATGTTGTAAAAAATGTGTTGCTTTATAGGGGGTATCCTTGTAGTGCTCGACCCGCCATGCGCTGTACTTGGTTAACGTTGGCCGGTTTCCCAAGCGAAGTAATTGCTTCAATCTTCTTCGGGTTGGCCTCGATTCCTCGTTCTGATACCAAGAAACCCAATAGCTTCCCCGCGGGGATACCAAATACGCACTTGGTGGGGTTAAGCCTCATCTGGTAAACACGCAGGTTGTCGAATGTTTCTTTGAGATCCTCCAAAAGCGACTCCTTGCGGTGAGACCTAACCACGATGTCGTCCACATAGGCATGGACGTTACGGCCTATCAGGCTGTGCAAGCAGTTTTGAATGCAGCGCTGGTAAGTCGCCCCCGCGCTCTTGAGCCCAAACGGCATGGACATGTAACAAAAAGCTCCGAACGGGGTTATGAAGGACGTCTTCTCCCGATCTGCCACCGCCATCTTTATATGGGGTTATGAAAAACCTTGATGATGAACCCGGCGGCAAGGAGCCGGGCCACTTCTTCGCCAATCGCCTTACGGCGTTCTTCGTTAAACCTGCGGAGGTACTGCCGTACCGGTTTAACTTTGGGGTCATTATTGAGATGGTGCTCAGTGAATTCTCTCGGCACACCTGGCATGTCAGAAGGTTTCCATGCAAAGATGTCCCAATTCTCACGGATGAATTCGACGAGCGCGCTTTCGTATTTGGGGACAAGACCCGCCCCAATAGTGAACTGCTTGGTGGAGTCGCCCGGCGTAAAATCGATGACCTTGGTGTCGTCCGCTAGTTTGAACTTGATGGGCGGCTCAGAATCGATAGTTGGCCTTTTGAGCGGCGTCATGTTTGCCGGGTCGACTTGGGATTGGTGAAATTTAAGCTCCTCGGTCGCGCAAGCTGACTCGGCATAGGCCGGATCTCCTTCTTCGCACTCTTGGGTTATTTTCCTGTCTCCATGGACGGTGATTGGACCCTTGGGTCTAGGCATCTTGAGCTTGAGATAAACATAGCACGGGCGGGCCATGAACTTGGCGTAAGCTGGTCATCCAAACATTGGGTGATAGGGGCTCTTGATCTTGACGACCTCGAACAAGAGAGACTCGCTCGTGTAGTTTGATTCTGTGCCAAAGGCCACATTAAGCTTGACCCGCCCAATGGGGTATGCTGACTTACCAGGCACAATACCGTGGAAAACAGTGGATGATGGCATCGGGTCCTTCTCGAGGAGGTTCATCCGCCGAAAAGTGTCAAAGTACAGGATGTTGATGCTGTTGCCCCCGTCCATAAGGACTTTGGAGAGGGTGTATCCCCCGACTTGGGGAGCCACGACCAGGGCTAAGTCGCCAGGGTTGTCGACTCGGGGTGGATGGTCGTCCCGGCTCCATGTTATGGGTTGCTCTGACCACTGAAGGTACCGAGGGAGGGCCGACTCAGCTACGAAAGTTCTGTGCTTTACCTTGTGGTCCCGTTTACAGGTGTTAGTGGTGAACACGTGGTACTGCCCGCTGTTCAACTGTTTGGGGTTGTTTTGGAACCTGCCCTGGTCCTCCTGCCACTTGGGGTCTCCTTGCGGGGGGGGGGGGTGTTGGAATATTCCCGGTGGGTGGTATTGCAGGTTATGAACTTGGTATTGACCAGCATTGTGCTGCGACCCGCCCTATGGTCCTTGGTTGGGGAAACCCCCGAATGTGACCTGTCGTGACCCGAACGGGCCGGGCTGCTCCTGTTGCTAGCCCTGCTCGCCGCCTTGGCTCCTTTTGAGCGCCTCCGCCCGGAACTCTTGCATCACATAGCAATCCTCCCATGAGTGAGTTGCCGGTCCATCGGTTGTGGTGTGCTGCGGGCACGGACCTTTAAGCATTTCATGGTAGTTACGCGGTTTCTTCCCACTGAAGCCCCGTTTCTTTGCGCGCGGGTTTGCGTTGCCAGTATTAGTATTAGCAACAAATTCCATAGGACCTTCCTGTTGCCGCTTCTTGCCATGCCCGCCATGGTGGTTATTGCCTCGGTTCTGGAACTGGGATTGGCCCTTTTGTAACTCGCCCTTGCAGGTGGCTCCATTTTTATCGTCTCCCTCTCCGGGATCCTTGGTGTCATCCAACTCAGCGTATCTAGTAAGGTCGTCCATCAGCTCGCCCATGTCTTGTACCTTTCGCTTAGGTCTCCCTAGTTTCAGCACCAGAGGCTCGTAATGGCAATTTTTCTCCAGGATCAACACCGCCTGAGCCGCCGAAATACCTTCCGATGAATGAATGAGTTCCGCAACTCGTCGGGTCCAGTGGTGGGCCAACTCGTCCGGTCGCTGAACGCAGTGCTATAAGTCGACGATAGTCATCGGGCGCTTGCAAGTCCCTCTGAAGTTCTTGATGAAACACTCCTTCAGTTCCGCCCAAGTGTTGACGGAGTTGGGCGGCAGGTTTTCAACCAAGTATGCGCCGTCCCTTCGAGCATCATGGTGAAGTATTTCGCGCAGACTGCCTCGCTAACGTCCAGCATATCCATCGCGAGCTCATAGCTCTCGATCCATGACTCGGGCTAGAGATCCGGCGAGTAGTTGGGAACCTTCCTGGGCCCTTTGAAGTCCTTCGGCATGCGCTCGTTGCACAAAGCCGGTGCGAGACATGATACTCCAATGTGTTTTCCCCCACCATCTACGGGTGCGAGCGACGATGGTATGTAGGACGGATAGGCCTGGCCCGCCACGGCCGTTGGCTCCATGTGCCGTGCAGCCCGTGCCGCTTACTGGAATAAATTTCTATTTGATTTGATACATTGTGATCCTTAACGTTGATGAATTAAGAAAAACGGAAAGAGAGGGATTCGAACCCTCGGTAAACAAAAGTCTACATAGCAGTTCCAATGCTACGCCTTGAACCGCTCGGCCATCTTTCCTACATAACTTATTATGGAAAATAAACTGAGTGAATAGCGAGTTTTCTTATTCCTGCAGTACAGGTACACGTCCACAATATCCTGGGCTCGTGTGTCAGGCATCCCAAGCAGATCGTGTTGGGGGAGCCACCGCGGCCCGCTGGTTACTGCGGGGAAATCCTCGTGGTGACTTTTGGTGTGACTCGCCTGAGGCGTAGAGTGGAGCCGATCAAGGCTATGGGAATACTGCGCGTGCTGAACCACGGCCGTTTTCAGCATCTCAATGGCGTTTCTAGCTTCTATCTCGGTCGGGGTGTTTCCGTAGATCAGAAGAGACTCCAGGTGGCGGGTTGCAGCCAGCACGTTGTCGACGGGGTTTGAGAAGTGACCCCGTGGTGTCTGGAATCAGGTAGCATGAGCGTCCATGGGCTGACCCGGCGGCGGATTGGGTGGTGGGATCGTTCCTCCCCTCGGGGCGGCTTGAAGAGGCCGATCAGGACCCGCCCCGGGGGTGCGCGAGGTGTCAAAGAGGCGAGTTGGGTGTAAGTCGGTCGGGATGCGCCCACCGTGTCTCCTTTGATGGACGGCGTCAGACGCGCATTGCTGTATCCCGAGCCGCCAGCCTTCGGTGTTCAGCCGATCGGTCTCAGCGGCGACCGCAGCTCGCCGTGTCTCGATCCTGGCGGCTTCTGCCTCCATGTCGCGCTGTGCTTTGGCCATTGCCTCCTGCAGTTTGGTTAGCTCGGCATTGACCGACTCCTAATTTTCAGATGTAACTGGGATTGCCATAAGGCTGGCTATCTCCGCTGCTAGTTCCGTCATGGTTTGCGCTGGAGGCTTGGACGTTCCACCGGTATCATTGTTGCTAGTCGGGTTCAGGGGAGGCTGGGCTGACGCCGCCATGTAGATGGCGATTTGCCGGCGAGATCTCTCGAGGACTTCGGGATCCATCGCCAGCGGTAGCCCCCCGAGTTGTCCTTCCTCAAGGGGGTAAATCGACGCTGTGTCGCCCATGGATGACTCGCCATCGGAATTGGCGGGGGTGATCTCCTGGCCCGCCTCTTCGTCTTGCGCGCCGCCTCCCTGCGTAAAGCTGACGAAAACCTGGCAGCTCTTGCTCTGCCGTATAACGGGGAGGACGTACCTGGCCGGCTCGATGATGTCGGTGGACATATCCGGCTCAGGAACAGGCGTCCCGATCATGCCGATGAAGACATTGATCTTGCCGAAGGGGACACGGTAGCCAAATTCGACGGAATCGGCCTCTGACTCCCATAGTGTGTTGTGATGTAGTACTTCCTGCGGCGGCTCTTGGTCATGATGCCGACCGCATAGCTTTCTAACCCTGACAGGGCTCCCTTCGAGAACTCAACTCCACCGTGCGCTAGCCCCACGGCGGGCGCCAACTGTCGTGGTTTTGTCACGCAGATGTCCTCGTGAAAGGACTTAAAGATGGAGCCATCGCACCTTGGTGGCGACTCAGAGGGGGTGAGCGAGAGCGAGACTCATATTTACCCAGGTTTGGCCCCTCGTGAGGAGGTAAAAGCCTACGTCCTGCTTTGTGTAGATTAATGGTGGTTTTGATTACAAGGAGGGCGTAGCTCGCCTGACCTAGCTCTCGATTTCCTCTAACTCGCCTGACCTTTCCCTGGGACTCGCCTTTATATACAGGTCGATGCCCTAGGGTTTACAAAGTCCTGCTATCCTACTCTTGGTAGTTTTCCTTATCTCTAAATCGTCGTGCTCCCCACGACCATGAGCTTCCTTCACGTTCCATCATCCACATGGTCTTCTTGAACCGCCCTACAACTCCTGGGCCACTGGACGCATTATCAAAGGTGAGTCGCCCCTTTGGTGACCCGGCCCATTAAGAGCAGGTTACCCATAGGTAACATCCCCAACACCCTTTGAGTCGCCACCAAGGTGCGATGGCTCCATCATCAAGTCCTTTCATGAGGACATGTGTCGTGACAAAACCACGACACTATGGGTTAATGATATTGATGTGGTGATATGAAAAAGGTTTAAGTGCATTATAATTAATTCAGAGATGTGTCGATATTAAGAGATGTTAACTTCTTGTTCGTTTAAAAATTAAAAAGGCATGGTGATGACGTGTGAGCATTTCTATTCCTCGTTGAAATCCTAGTGTTGTTTCAAGCCGGGGGCGCGCGATGGTTAACTCCTACCAACCTCCTCCCTTGGGGCATGCGAGTAATACTTTGATTTGCGATAAAACTAATAAAACTTTTCAATAAGTATGAGTTCTTTATGACTAATGTGATACCATGGACATACGCAATCTCACCTCCTCATATTTGCTAGCCTCTTCGGTATCGTGCATTGCCAATTCCCACCTCGAGGATCGGTGCAACTTTAGACGATGCATCCAAACCCCGTGTGTAAGAGCATAATATTCCCTAAGTAGTTTTGATGGTTGGTGACAATACCTTTGTAGACTAATCATGTGCTTTGAGCTTTCAGAGGTTATGAGGTAGCATGAGGCGCTTATTCTACCCCTCAGATGTTAAACGAGAAGAGGGAGTACTTCGTATGATTTAGTGTTGGTGGACTTCAGTCATAGGATAATTCGTACTATCAAGAGGGGGTCCACAATTGGAATTGTTGGGAGAATCTCTCACGTACACATTCTTCTCCTTCTTTCCTTCCCGGCACTTTGGAGCTGTTTTCTGTCCTTAGGACCTTATGCACCTTGATAAGCGGTAGTACCTCTACAGCGGTAGTGTCGCCCTGCTATACCGGAACTTGTACCGCTTGTGTTTGTGCATCTGGTGGCTTCAGGCTTTTTGCCTCCTGGTAACCGGAAGTACCGCTCGGGTAGCACAGTAGTACCGCTCTATACTACCGGTCCCACTTTAGCTTACATTTTCGTTTTTTCGATTATGTTTCGAATAGATTTTTGGGTGGCACTACTTAGTGGTAGTACCGCTCTGGGCAGCAGTACCGTACTGCTCCCCTCTGTCTTGTTTGTCTGGGCTGTCTGTCAATGCTAAGTGGAAGTATGGCTTGCAGGAGCGGTAGTGTAGGATTGGATGTATGTCTAGAGGGGGGGTGATTAGAGTACTTGACAAGATATTTTTTTGCCTTTTCCCAATTTTAGCTGAGAGGCAGTTTTGGCAGTTATGGCAGTTATGGCAAGTCAAGTACACCCTACACATGCAGTTCTAAGAGTGTAGCAGCGGAATGTAAAACATGCAAGTGTAAAGTAAAGGAGTAAGGTAGGGAGATCAAACGCATGAGATGGCGCTATCGTATGTCCATGTTAGTGAAGACTTGAACCAACGGAGGGAAACGACTGCGAGAGTCCAGGAGGGCTCCACCCACAACGGGTCCATGAAGAAGCAACCTTGTCTATTCCACCATGGCTTCCGCCCACGAAGGACTAGCCTTACTCACGGTAGATCTGCACGAAGTAGCCGATCTCCTTCCCCTTACAAACATCTTGGTTCAACTCCACACCACGAAGTAGGAGGCTCCCAAGCGACACCTAACCAATCTAGGAGGCACCACCCTCCAAAAGGTAATAGATGTGGTAGGTCAATGAACTCCTTGCTCTTGTGCTTCTAAAGATAGTCTCCTTAACACAAAATCACTCTATCACATAATAGCCATGGGTAGGAGAGATTGATTTGCCGGAAAGTAGTTCGGGGAGGCTAGATATCAAGTTTCAAATGATTGGATTGGAATGTCTTGGTCTCAACACATGACTAGGTGGTTCTCTCTTAGAAAATGGATCTGCCAATGAAGTGTGTGTTCTGAGTGCTTCCCCCACGAATGAGAGGTGGTTTAAGGGGTATATAAAAGCAGCACATAAAATCCAACCGTTACAACTAAAGTGGCAAACTCGGTGACATGAAAGTCATAAACTCGGTGGTACCGACTTGCACAAAAGGCAACAACTTTTGAATCTCAGTGGGACCGATATACACGACTTGGTGGCACTGAAAAGTGGCTAACGGTCAGATGACCAAACTCGGTGGCACCGATACTCAAACTCAGAAATTTTGATTTTGTGTGCCGAGGCAACAGAAAGTTGGTCACCCTCAACTTGGTAGCATCGATACAGATTCAGTAGCACCGACTATGTGGGAATGGCTAGGGTTTCTGTCTGAGGTCAAACTCGGTGGGTCCAAAATATGAAAGTTGGTGACACATAATTTGAGTATGTGGAATTTGGATAGAATGGTTATGTGGGAAAAATGACTGAGTATTTTGGTGGCTAACTTTGAGCACTTGAGCAACTAGTTCCTTTTACTACCTCACCCCCTTTTAATAGGATTGGCTTTCCTATGGACTCAAGAGTGTTTTCTCACAAATATAAAATGAAGAGTCTTCTAGCTTGAATCTTGAGCCAATCTTATTCCTTTCTTGCATCTAGGGGCTTCTCCACATAAGCCTTTAGCCAAAGCATCTTTTGAACTTTTCTGAAATATACTTGGAAAACATATTAGTCCAATGATGCATATGCTGTGATTAATTATAAAAACCACCCTAGGGAGCAATTGTGCTTTCAGGTAGTACCGCTCCGGCGGAACTACCGTCCCCCTGACAAGTGTCTTTTTGACTGCACAACCGGTACTTCCGTGCAAGTGGAAGTACCGCTCCCCCGAGCGGTACTACCGCTTATGCATGTTTTGTAGGCAGAAAACTGTCAGATTTGCCACCACTATATAAGCGAGTCTTCTTCCCCGTGGAGACTCATCTCTTATCCTTAAAAATCTCCCTTGTTGCCCTTAAGCTCATTCTTGCCTCATCTCCTTCCCTAGACAACGATTCTTGTTGATTTTCTAGGGTTTCGAGGAGAAGGCCTCAATCTACGCTTCCACCAAGAGAAATTTGATTCCCCACACCAATACCTTGTGGATCTTGTTACTCGTGGGTGTTTGAGCACCCTATATGGAAGGGGTCACTTTGAATCAATATTCCATTGTGGTGAAGCTTCGTGGTCTTGTTGGGAGCCTAGAATTAAGTTGTGGATATTCCCCAACCTTGTTTGTAAAGGTTCAGTTGCCGCTTTCAAGGGCACCCATAGTGGAATCACGACACCTCGCATTGTGTGAGGGCGTGAGGAGAACATGATGGACTTAGTGGCATCTTGGGGAGCATTGTGCCTCCACATCGCCCCAATGGAGACATACTTCCCCTCAAAGGGAAGGAACTTCAGTAACACATCCACGTCTCCAACAGTTCCACTTGTGGTTATTTTTAACCTTTACTTTGTGCAAAGTTATTTGTTGTTATCATTGTTGCTAGCATCACATAGGTTGTTCATCTAGTTGCATATCTAGTCAACCTATTTGTTTCTAATCCTAAGAATGTAAAGAAAAATTTAATATTGGGAGTTGCCTATTCACCCCCCTCTAATCAACTATAATGATCCTTTCAATTGTTATTAGAGCCTCATCTCTTTATTAAGGGTTTCACCACCCAAAGAGTATGACTGGCGACAATCTTAGGGCAGTGGAGTTGCCCGAGGCATCTGTTGCAAACTCGGTCTCCCGAGAAGACCTAAATGAGGCCATGTCCACCTTTAGATCCTTAGTGGCTATCGAGGACAAGAACATGCTTAAAGATTTCCTTGATAGTTTAAAATTGTCTACTGACCCGTTGTATGTGGTTAATCCCACAACTTTGGATACAGGGACCAATTCCAAAAAGGAAATTGCTAGTAGTGATAGAGATAAATTACCTCAAGGAACATGTAGGGAAAATACCTTTGCCTCGATTCCTCCTCCCGTGGTCTATGGAGGACCGGTTGACCCACCACGTATTATTAACCTCGGTCATCCACATAAGCTTGTTAAGAATGATTTTGCTAACTGGGTTTTTCATATAAAGGATCATTTGAATCACAACTCAACACAACTTTGGATAATCATTGAGCAAGGCTACTACCCACATGATCCAAGAAACCTCACCCCAAGAGAAGAGGTTAACAATCATCTCTATCACTCTGCCTTGTTCATCCTTCAAGAAACTATTCCTATTGAAGATCTTGTTCATTTGCGCCCCTTCACTCATGCCAAAGATTGTTGGGAGCACATCATTTACATGTACAAGGGAAGCTCTAGTATTCAACGGTCGAACTATGAAGTGATACTTCATGAGGCCGGTGAATTTGTTATGATTGAGGATGAGGATCCTCGTGAGCTCTATCGAAGGGTGAAAACTTCTGTTGTTGCTCTTCAAGATCATGTAAGCAAAGATGTGGATGGCAATTGCCATAAGTTTCTCAAGGCTATTATGCCTTTCAACAAATCCATGTCTTCCGGCATCCGTTAGAGGCCAGACATTCACTCCATGTCCTCAAGTGATGTGTTGGATGAGTTCATTGCCATGAACATATTGAACAAAACCGCTGACAATGCTCTAGCTCGTGTTCAACAGTTAAGAAAAGACTATCCCAACCTTTATTTGGAGGCCAAGGCTGTTTTGGAGCAAGATGAAGAAGAAGAAGAGGAAATGTGCCCCGAAGACACCAAGTACGCTTATCACGAGCATATGGCTCTTGAGTCACGACAATTTTGGGGAAACAAGAGAAACTCAAAGCCCAATTTCTCCAAGAACAACTCAAATGGACCCAAAGGCAAGCAACGTGTGAGGACTTGCTACAATTGTGGCAATGTGAGTCACTTTGTGGCTGTCTGTCCTTATGAGAAGAGGGAAGACAATGGCAGCAAACTTATTCGCAAAGACAAGGCCAAGCCCTTCCCCAACTAGAACAACTTCTTCAAGAACAAGCCCCAAAAGGTGTTGGTGGATCAAGAGGAGTATCTATCCAATGAGGATGATGACAATGATGCAAGTGGTGAAGTATTGGGAATGGCCACAGTGGCCATTGCATATTCTTCCCCAAGCAAGGTGTCCCTCTTCAACGTCCCCAACGAGAACCGCATTGCCAGGTGCCTTAAAGACAAGGCATCCAACAAGGTAACCCCCAACATCAAAACTATCATTTTCACTACCCCCTCTCCTATGGTTAGTGGAGATGAACAAGAGGTTGTCAATTATGAAGGAAACTCATTTGATAGTTTCATGAGAAAAATCAAGGGTAAAACCAAGAAGCACTTTGTTGCTCTCTTGGAACAACTCGGAGAGGTTAATGGCCTCATTGAGACTCACGAAGAAACTATCTCTACTTTGCAAGGACATAGTCATGACTATGCCTATGAGATAGCAGATCTGTCCATTGCTCTTGAGGAAGAACAAGGGCTTTGTTTGGCTCTTGAGGAGTCACACAACGATGACCTTGCTAAATGACAAATAGATCATAATCGTGCTCTTATTCTTACTCGTGTGCTTGAATCTGAAAAGGTTGCACTTGGGGTTGACCATGATAGACTCGAGAAAGAGCTTAACATACTTTATAAGGCCCACAAGGCCTTGAAGTGTGCTCATGCTTCGTTGAAAGAGTCTCATGCTCAACTCCAAGTAAAACTTACTAAGGAGATAACCATCTGTTCTCCATTTGTTTTAACTGATAATGCACATGCTATTAACCCATGCTGTGAGCATGTACATCTTGTGGATGAGAATTCGAAATTAAAGGAGCAGCTTGAGCAAGGCCTTGTGACATGCATTCAAGGCGAAAAGAATCTCAATGATCTTGTAAGCAATCAAGAGGAAGTGGTTGCTAAGGAAGGACTTGGGTTTGCCCCCAAGGCCAATAAGAACAAGAAGATCAAGACCAAGCAACCTCCCTTGCTTAAAGAATCCTTTGTCAAGGCTGGGGAGGGTACTCACGAAAAGAGGAAGAGCAAAGCTAAGGGTGGTAATGCCAAGAAGGGAAAAACCCTCCCTCCTAACAATATCGACGACTTTAACCCATCTTATGTTTTATGTCGTGCTAGTAATTGAAGTGTCTTTGCTAAATTTGTTGGTTCCCCTTATGAGTACATTTAATGGTATATTTGGGTTCCTAAGACCCTTGTTACTAACATGAAAGGACCCACGAAAGAATGGGTACCTAAATCTAAGCATTGATCTTATGCAGGAGTTTGCTTTCGCTGGGGGTCATGGCTGCTTGATAGCGGAGCAACACATCATATTACCGGAATCAAGGACTTGGTGGTGGACGTTCATCCCGACCCATCCATTGCCAACCAAGTCTCATTTGGTGATGCTGTGATTTCAAAGGTATTGGGTCTCGGCAAGGTGGTAATTTCTCCATAACTTACCATTGAAAGGGTCATGCTTGTTGAGACCCTCGCATACAATTTACTTCCCATTCATCAACTTGCACTTATGGGTTTTATTAATTTATTTGGCATTGAATCTATGGCCCTTGTGTGGAGCAAGACTCTTAAAGTAGCTTTTGTTGGGCATGTCGTGAATGGTCTCTATGTGGTTAACTTTTTGGAGCGACCCACTAAGACCGTGACTTGCCTAATGGCTAAAGTTGATATTGGCTGGCTTTGGCATCGCCGACTAGCCAATGTCAATATGATATCTTTGCAAAGTCTCCTCAAAGGGGACCATGTTCTTGGACTAATAAATGTAACTTTTGCTAAACATCGTGCTTGCAGTGTGTGCATTGAAGGAAAGCTACACGAGACAGGTCACCACCCCACGGCAACCATATACTCGAAGAGGCGTTTAGAGCTCCTCCACATGGATCTCTTTGGTCCTCCATCTTTCATAGTCTTGGGGGAATAAAGTGTTGCTTGGTGATAGTGGATGATTTCTCAAGATATACTTGGGTATACTTCTTCAAGAGGAAGAGTGAGACTCAACAAACTGGCATCGACTTTGCCAATGAAGCTCAATGACAACATGATGCAAAGATATTGATGATTAGAAGTGATAATGGCACTGAGTTCAAGAATTACACCTTAAATGAATTTCTCAGTGATGAAGGTATCAAGCATCAATACTCTGCACCATATAATCCTCAACAAAATGGTGTAGCGGAAAGGAAGAACAAGACGTTGATGGACGCGGCAAGAACCATGATGGCAGAGTTTAAATCTCCGTATAAATTTTGAGCCGAAGCTATCAACACCGCATGTCATGCATCCAATCGGATCTACGTCCGCAAAGGCTTGAACAAGACTCCGTATGAAATTCTTACCGGTAACAAGCCCAACCTCACGTACTTCCGAGTGTTCTGTTGTAAGTGTTTCATTCTTAAGAAAGGTGCTCGTTTGTATATGTTTGAACCTAGATCTCAAGAGGGCATATTTGTTGGTTATGCTACAAACTCTCGTGCTTACCGTGTTCTCAACGAGTCCATTCGACTCATTGAGGAGACGTGTAACATGGAGTTTGGTGAGAATAATGGATCCCAAGTGGAGCAAAGTGGTCTTTGTGATGTACGTGATGAAATTCCTCCTCAAGGCATAAGAAGAATGGGCGTGGGACACTTCCTGCCCCTTGTGGCAGAAGGAGAAGAACAATGTTCCACTCAAGTGGAACCATCACCAACGCAAGACCCACACACTTCCGTAGACCAAATTGAACGCCCTCAACCCTGTGACCAAGATCAAGGAGAAGATCAACCTGAGGATGGTGTTGCACGAAGTGATGTCCTTGATCAAGCTCACCCCTCCGAGAACGCTCAAGATCAAGAACAAGCTCAATACCAAGACCAAGCTCATGATCAAGACCAAGATCAAGATCAAGATCAAGCTTGCAAATGCAGTAAAGGTCTCAAAAAGCCTCCTCCTCAGCTTACCCCTAAGGAGATTCGAGAAAGACGTGCTGCCAAAAATGTTGAAAAGCTCATAAAGAGTTCCCATATACTAGAGAATGTCTACGTTAGCTTAATGAGAGGGGTAACCACTCGTCCTCAATGAACAAACTTTAGTGCCAATCATGCGTTTGTTTCTTGCATTGAACCCCTAAAGGTACAAGAGGCGCTCGAAGACATGGACTGGGTTGAAGCCATGCATGAAGAACTCAACAACTTCGAGCGCAACAAAGGGTGGTGATTGGTGCCAAGACCAAAGGAGAACCACGATGTTATTGGAACAAAGTGGATCTCTAAGAACAAGCAAGATTCAAATGGTGTCGTCATTCGTAACAAGGCAAGATTGGTAGCACAAGGCTACTCCCAAGTCGAGGGTATCGACTACAGTGAAACCTTTGCTCTTGTTGCTCGTCTTGAATCTATTCGCATGTTGCTTGCATTTGCTTCACATTACAACTTCAAATTATATCAAATGGATGTGAAGAGTGAATTTCTTAATGGTCCCCTTAAAGAGTTGGTATATGTCAAGCAACCCACAGGGTTCGAGGATCCCAAGCTCCCAAATCATGTATATGTTCTTGATAAGGCACTCTATGGCCTAAAACAAGCCCCACGTTCATGGTATGAGCACCTTACCGAGGTGTTACATGATCGTGGGCTTGAAGTTGGGAAAATCGACCCCGCTCTTTCTACTAATAAGGTTAAAGGGATTTTGTTCATATGCCAACTATATGTTGATGATATTATTTTTAGTTCTCCTAACAAAGCTTTTAATGAAGAGTTTGCCGCACTAATGAGCAAAGAGTTTGAGATGTATATGATGGGAGAGTTGAAGTTTTTCCTTGGATTTGAAGTCAAGCAACAAAGTCAAGGAACCTTCACCAATCAAGCAAAATATACTCCGGACATGCTCAAAAGTTCAAGATGGATGACCTCAAGCCAGCCAAGGCAAACACTCCTATGCCTCTCAACTACCATCTTGACCTCGATCCCAATGGTAAAGTTGTGGATCAAAAGGTATATCGCTCTATGATTGGATCCTTGCTTTACCTTTGTGCATCTAGACCAATATTATGTTGAGTGTGGGAATTTGTGCATGATTTCAATCTGCACCTAAGGAAAGTCAGTATGTGGCTGTCAAGCGAATCTTTCAATACTTGGCTCATACCCCAAACTTTGGCCTATGGTATCCCAAAGGTTCTTCATTTGATCTTCTAGGTTACTTACATTCGAAATGTGCGGGAAACCATGTGGAGACGAAGTCAACTTATGGAGGTTTCCATTTTCTTGGCTGCTCTCTCGTAAGTTGGTCTTCCAAGAAACAAAACTGTGTTTCTCTCTCGTCCACTGAGGCCGAGTATGTCGCTGCTACAAGTTGCTGTGCTCGGTTGCTTTGGATGGGGAAAACTTTAAAGGATTACGGTGTCACATGTGACAAACTGCCTCTTTATTGTGATAATATAAGTGATATCTCAATCTACAATAACTCGGTTCAACACTGCAAGACGAAGCACATTAGTATTTGTCACCACTTCATTCGGGATCATATCAAGCGTGGGGAGATTGACCTCATTTACCTCAACACTAATGATCAGCTTGCAGATATTTTCCCATAGTCGTTAAATGAAGCAAGATTTCACGAGTTAAGGCATGAGCTAAATATCACTGATTTGAGCAATGTGGATTGAAACTAGGCACACCCCACCACTCTCATCATACTATATTGTTTAGGTGTAGGCATTAATTTAGAGGGAGTATTGTTCTCTCAATGAACTCTCCCTCCCCTATTATACATAAATCGATCAAGTCTTTGACTTTGACCATGTTGAATGATATTAGTGCTCCAAAGACGAGTTCTGTTCATGGGACCAAGGTTCAAATCTTCGCGGTGCCATACCAATTGACTCAACACGTAGGTGGCCTCGGCCACCGCCCCTTCCTTGTGAGACATTTGTTTTTTAAGAGTTTGTTCCTTTGCGGCATGATTCTCAGTCTTGTTTCTCTTCCTTTGTGTGTATCTTTACTTCCTTGGAGTATATTCTCTTCTTTTGTCTTTGCTGAATTATCTGGGTTTTCGCCTTTTTGTTCTTCATTGTTTGGGCTTGGCTATTCCTGTGAAAGAAGCGGTACTACCGCTCGGACATGGCTGGTACTACTGCTCATATTCTTGGTACTACCGCTTCGGGAAACGCTTGGGTGTTACGAGATGGGCAAGGGGACAGGGTTCTAACTTCCTCCATACCCATTCTCTTCTCGTCTCTCTCGTTCTCCTTCTCACACGCGACCGCAACGCCCCCGGAAGCTGGCTCCGGGCCTCTTTCTCTAGGACGTTCGTCGCTCTTCCAACCGGAGGGAATCCTTCCTCCTCTCCTCCTTGCGCCATAGACTCCAGTATTGCCCGTATTCTTTTCCCATCGATTTTGTGTTTTCACATCTTGTTCTAGGGTAATGCATGATGTGCTTTCCTGATTTGTTAGCAGATTCTAGGCATAAGTAGATCGGCATTTGTATCCTTGTATCAGCATTCTCTCATTTGTCTTCAAATTTGTGAGAATTTTCTCACCAGTTCTTCTGTTCCCATGCCACGGAAGCATTTTAGCCGCCCATGCAGTAGTACTCAAGCTCGACATATAACCCGAAAACCGATTCCCCGAACCGAACTAACCGACACCGAATCTGAATTCACCGAAACCAACAACTTCGGTAGTACATACGGTTTGCATTTCATGAAAACCGAATTTGATTCGGTGAATTCGGGTTTATCCCTTAGTTACCCGAATGGACCGAAAACCGAGTAACCAATAGTGTTCTGACCTGCTGCCCCGTTGCTGTACTCAAGTGCTCTTTTCACTGGTCAAGTTTACAAGTCCCACGGAGCATCGGGAAGAGGCGAACATGAGTACCACAGCGAGCCACCATTCCTGTCAATTTTGTGTAGAAGACAAAGCTATTAGAGTAAAGTTTTGCTCGGGAGAATCAATAGGAGAGCTATTAGATTAAAGACAAAGCTATACGAGAGTACTACTTCTCTTGTATAAGAGTAGTAGTAAAGGAGCCGCCACCAGAGTAAAGTTTTGCTCGCGAGAACCAATAGGAGAGCTACACCCACTGTAGATGAAAATAAAGTATGGATGCTCCTGCTACTAGTACGTGCAGTGCGCTGTACATAAGCAGTGCTTGTGTGTGTTATTTAATATATCTTTGTACTGTTTGGTATAACCGACGACCGAACCAAAATTTTGGTGCAAAGGATAATCGGTTAGCTAATTCTTTATTGACCGGTCGGTCTATAATTTGATAAATCGAAATTTTTGATAGACTGAGGAACCGACCCGATCGGTTCGGGGAACCGAATGCCCAGCCTGAGGTAGTACCACTGCCGAGTGACTGGTTGAAAACACGATTGCTCCCTAGGGTGGTTTTGATAATAGATCACAACGTATGCATCATTGGACCAATATGTTTTCCAAGTATATTTCAGAAAAAGTTTAAAAGATGTTATGGCCTAAGGTTTATGTGGAGATGCCCGTGGATGCAAGAAAGGAACAATGTTGGATCAAGCTTCAAGCTAGAAGACTCTTCATTTTATATTTGTGAGAAATCACATTTGAGTCCATAGGAAAGCTAATACTATTAAAAGGGGGTGAGGTAGTAAATTTAACTAATTGCTCAAATGCTCAAAGTTAGCCACCAAGACACTCAGTCATTTTCCCACATGTCCACTTTGTGAGGATCCACATACACAAATTCGGTGTCACCAACATTTCCATATCGAACCCACCGAGTTTGACCTGAGACAGAAACCCTAGCCATTCCCACCAATTGATGCAACCGAAACCAAGTCGGTGCTACCGAGTTCAGTGTGACAAACATTCTGTTGCCAAGATACACAAAATTGGAATTTCCGAGTTTGAGTATCGGCGCCACCAATTTTGGCCATCTGATCGTTAGTCACCTTTTGGGTGCCACCAAGTTTCATATATCGGACTCACCGAGATTCAAAAGTTCACACCTTTCTGCTAATCGGTGCCACCGAGTTTTCAACTTCGGTGTCACCAAGTTAGCCCATTTGGGTGTAACGATTGGATTTTGGCTGCTGCCTATATATACCCTTTCACCCACCTCTCATTCGTGGGAGAAGCACTCAGAACACACACTTCATTGCCAGATCCATTTTCTGAGAGAGAACCACCTACTGATGTGTTGAGACCAAGATATCCCAATCCTATCATTCGAAACTTGATCTCTAGCCTCCCCAAACTACTTTCCACCAAATCAACCTCTCCTACCCATGCATATTCTGTGAGAGAGTGATTTGTGTTGAGGATACTACCTTTAGAAGCACAAGAGCAAGGAGTTCATTGATCTACCACATCTATTACCTTTTGGAGGGTGGTGCCTCCTAGATTGGTTATGTGTCGCTTGGGAGCCTCGTACTTCGTGTTGTGGGGTTGAACCAAGATGTTTGTAAGGGCAAGGGGATCACCTACTTTGTGAAGATCTACCATGAGTAAGGCTAGTCCTCCGTGGATGGAAGCCGTGGTGGGATAGACAAGGATTCTTCTTTGTCGACCCTCCGTGGGTGGAGCCCCCCGTGGACTCTCGCAGCCGTTACCCTCCGTGGGTTAAAGTCTCCACTAACATGGACGTAGGATAGCGCCACCCATCGGAACCATGCCAAAAATCACCATGTCAACCTCATGCATTTGATCTCCCTACATTACTCCTCTAATTTACACTTGCATGTTTTACTTTCCGCTGCTATACTATTAGAATTGCATGTGTAGGGTGTACTTGACTTGTTATAACTGTCGTAGCTGCCACTCAAGTAAAATTGGGAAAAGGCAAAAAAATTATCTTGTCAAGTAGTCTAATCACCCCTCCTCTAGACATACTTTTGATCCTACAAGTGGTATTAGAGCTTTGGTCTCCATTTCATTGGTTTAATAACCTAGGAGAGTATGGCATCTAGTGAGGGAAATTATCATCGTAGAGGTCCATATTTCGATGGCACTAATTTTTCTAGTTGGAAGCATAAAATTAAAATGCATATTCTTGGTTTTAGTCCTCATGTTTGGGATGTTATTCGTGTTGGTGTGCAAGGTAACTTCTTTAGAGAAGGGCATGAGCTCGATCGTGATGCGACAACTGGTGAACTGAAGATGTTGCAACTTAATGCTTGAGCCCGCAACATCATCTTCAACTGCCTATGCCCCGAAGAATTCAACAAAATCAGTAGTCTTGAGAATGCAACAGAAATTTGGGATACTTTGGTTGATATGCACAAAGGTATTTATTTTGTTAGAGAATCTAAGTTGGATGTGCTTCAAAGTTAGCTTGAAAAGTTCAAGATGAAGGATGGTGAAGGTGTCTCTGAAATGTACTCTAGGCCAGCTCTCATCACCAATGAGATTGCCGTCTTAGGAAGCGAAGAGATGACCGAAAACTTCATCATCAAGAAGATACTTAGATCTCTCGATGGCAAGTATGACACAGTGTGCACATTGATCCAAATGATGCCAAATTAAAAAGATCTCAAGCCAACTGAAGTCATTGGTAGGATTGTTGCTCATGAGATGCCAGTCAAGGACAAAGATGAGCTGCACAACAAGTCAAGCGGTGCTTATAAAGCTTCGTGTGATGCTCTCGCTACTTCAAATGACAATCTTGTCACTAATGAAGAGATAAGCCTCATGGTCAGAAAATTCAACAAGTTCTATAAGAGTAGAGGCAAAGAGAGAAGCTAAAGCTCGAGACATGAAAAGAAGCGTTCGTCCAGTCGTGACCGAAATTGCTACAATTGTGGGAAGCCCGGACAGTACTCAAATAAGTGCCCGACTCCCTACAAAAGAAGGGAAGAGTCATCTCGAAGATGAAGCTCAAGAGATGAGTCACTTCGGAGAGAGAGAAGGAGTAGAGAAGATCACTATGAACGAAGACACTCATGGAGAGGCAAGGAATCAGAGAAGAAGGACAAATACACGAAGAGCAGTTCAAGAAGAAGACATCAAGCTCATGTTCGTGAATGGGTGTCTGGCTCTGAGTGTGATGACCACTCCGAGAGAAGCTGTCACTCCAACTCCGACTATAGTCAAGATGAAGGTGTTGCCGACATTGCACTTATTTCCACCAACTCCTACGACTTATTTGATTCACCAAATGAGGGAGTCGGAAACTGCTTCATGGCTAAAGGCCCCAAGGTATCACATCCCGAGTATCTTGATTTTAATAGTGATGAGGATGACTTGTTAAGAGAAGATGACTTGCTTCTTGATAAAACTAGTGATTGCACTGAAAATGAACTTGCTAACTATCATGCTAGTCAAGAGAAATCGAATGATGATGATAATAAAGAAATTGAACGACTAACTCAAGAATTAAAAAAATTTATAACTGTCATAGCTGCCTCTCAATTAAAATGGGGAAAAGGCAAAAAATAATATCTTGTCAAGTAGTCTAATCACCCCCCTCTAGACATACTTTCAATCCTACACCGGTACTACTGCGCAAGCGGAAGTACCGCTCTCATAGTGCGGTACTACCGTTGGTACTCCACAACCTATCTGTTTGTGTTTTTATTTTTCGAAGGTCTTTCTATTTCTTGCATTCTTGTTTGTTGCTTGGAATTCACTTGTGTCTTGTCCCTTTCTACTATTTTTCTCTGAGTTCCAGGTGATGGTGCCGCCGCCCCTCCTCGTCGCGTGAATACTGGCAGGGTTGGTGGTTCCAAGAGGTTCCGTACGTCTGCAGTTGCCGAAGCCAGTGCCAGTTCCAAGCAAACTCAGCAACAGGTGAAGCGGATTGTTCGCAAGTAGAAGGCTCCCAAAGGCCCTGATGAGATGACCAATGCTGAAATTTTGGAGTTCCGCAAGGTAACCCGTACCGTCAACCTCAGGACGAGTGCATGGTTGGTCGCCTCTTCTAGACCAAGGACCAATCCGTCATTCTTATAGGGATCCTGAAGAACAAAATCAATTTGTTTGTGCCTGATGCCAAGTCCATTGACATGGGGAACATGGTCAACAATCTCCACACTGACTACTTTGCTGAATCCCTTGCTCTGTGTGTTCAATGGGGTTTGGTCCCCATCATCAGTTTCAACAAGGATTTCGATTGCAAGGTTGTGGCTCAATTTTATGCCAGAGTTCACCTTCACGCGGATGATAAGCGCCGCTTGACTTGGATGACTGGTGACAGAGTTCTGCGCTTCGACTAGAAAACTTTCACGAACTCTTTGGGATATGAAGACCGTGGACTGAATGAGCCTATTAGACTGAGGCCACACACTAAGGTTAGGCCTATTCACAAGAACAAGCTTATTCGGTATTCCAAGGTTGTACAAACTGGCAGGGTTACTCGCACTGAGCTTGTTCCTTTTTGTGGACATTATGCATCGCATCTTCCGCAACACCCTGTTTCCTCGAATTGGAAACAAGGATCAGGTACACTCCTATCTTGTGAATCTTCTGCTTCTGTGCATCAAGGAGAAAGGCCATGAGTCTACTTTGGATGTTTCCCACATCATGTGGAAGGAGCTTCGGTCTGCGGTTCTTGACAAGAAGGTGCCCATCTATGGGCCATATCCATTCAAGCTCATTGAGGATACATGGGATACTACGTTTCCTGGTGAGCTCATGGTGACTAATCATATGGTGTCTCATGGTGTCCTTAAACTCCGTGTGAAGGAAAACTGGACATTGTACCTTTAGTTCCAGAAATTGCCGCCACTAACTCTGACGATGAGCCCGAGCCAGACTACACTGATGATACTTATGTTCCTCCTTTTGATCACATTCCGTCTTGGCAAGCCAAGCTCAAGATGAATATGCAGAACCTTCTATGCTTTCTGGTCAAAGGGGAGTACAAGGCCCATTTGGAGTCCAAGAAAGCTCGCAGCCGTGACAAGATCATCATGAGGAAGGTGGGTGTGACTGTTGACAACGAGTATGAGCACCAGATTACTGATGAGGAGGAATGGGTCAAAAAGAATTGTCAGTGGGCTGAGTTAAATGAGGATGTTCCTGCTGCCACTGATGAAGAGGATGATGTTGAGGAGGACTGATCTCTCTGAGCTTGCCATCACCTTGTAGGCGTGGGCATAAAAACCGACGAACCAAAGACCGAACTGACACCGAAACCAAAAAACCGAAATTTCGGTTTTTAGTGTTAGTACAGAAAAATTCGGTTTCTATCTTTGCAAACAAACTTAATTCACTCGGTTCGATTTTAGCACGTTAACGGAATAGCAAAACCGAACTTAGCTAGCCAACACGCGAGGCCACGAGAACGTGTACGTACATCCAACAACGAGTTGATCCTGCACTAGGCAGCCTCAGACGTGTGCGTTCGCGACAAAAGAAATCATGGG